>NC_140373.1:10580000-10602500 GCF_054491055.1 Hypomesus nipponensis | reverse complement strand
TAATTGGTTCTGTAATGTTCAGACAGAATGGAAAGATGGCCATTCATTAGCATAGTCAATGGCCCCTGAAGGAGTATTATGACTAGGAGAAAGATGGTTCAGTCTGTGTGTCTGTTTGTCTGTCTACCCTCCTGCCTGTCTGTGTGTCTGTTTGTCTGTCTACCCTCCTGCCTGTCTGTGTGTCTGTTTGTCTGTCTACCCTCCTGCCTGTCTGTGTGTCTGTTTGTCTGTCTACCCTCCTGCCTGTCTGTGTGCCTGTGTCTCTACTCTGAGTGTCGACCATGACAGATAGCAATAATGCCCTAACTCTCCTTGTAAAGGGGACAAAGCAAAGCCTTCTTCTATTCATACAGAAACAACCTTGAACACTGGCTTACCTATTCCATAAATGGTGGGCTCTCAGAGCAGAAAAAAATTATCTAGATTACTGGTGGGTGGCTTAGGGTTTGGGTCTACGAGAGATTGAAGGAGAAAGGAAAATAGTTTGTGAAAAATGACATATGTATAGAGTGTCTGTGTGTGCAAGGGAGTCGCTTTGAGGGATTTGTTTGTGTGTCCGAGTGTGTCTGTGTGTGTGTGTGTGTGTCTGTGTGTGTGTGTGTTTTACTGAATTTTCCTTGCATTGTCATTGTGTCTCTACAGTACATGACCCATTTGGCGTAAACAGAGAGACACATACATTCCCACCTAGGCTGGCAGGCAGGGCCTGTTACTTCCACACATGTTCTAGTCAGTCCCAGGTGTGCTGCCAGCTTGCAGCGACCATGCCATCCTCTGTGCCAGCTGTACTGGGACCCACCAGGCGCCTCTCCCTGCTGGTCAAATGTCATCCTGCAGACGCCTGCCAGAGAAGAGGAGGGCAAAAGAGAGGGGAGGGGCGAGAGAGCGGAGGGAAGAGGAGAGGGGGAGGGAGAGCGGAAGGACGAGGAGAGGTAAGGAAAGGAGAGCAAAGGGGGAGAGAGAGGAGAGGAGGAAAGGAGGAGTGGGTGAGTGAGGAGGAGGGTAGGGAAGAGAGACGAGATGAGCTGAGGATGGAGGAGGGAGGATGGTGTGCGTGCGTGTGTGTGTGCGTGCGGGTCTGTTGTGTGTGATGTGTGTGTATGACGTGTGTTAGTGTTTACGTGCTTGTGAGAGTGTGTCTGTGTCGCTGCAGAGTGGGGTTTATGGAAGAAAGTGGTCAGATGTCAAATGCTATAACGCAGTGGACACTTTCTCCGTCTCTAAACACCAGAATCTGCATAAGACCTGTCATGAAAAATTCAAAAGCTGTTTGGCACCAAACTAATTGGTCTCCCCTGACTTGGAAAGCAACTGGATGTAATATGTTTTTATTTCCTATGTTCTTTATTCTCTTATCTAAAAATTGAGTTTGAGTTAGAATATAGCATATCTACTCCAGTTCCTTCGTTTTCTCAAGTCAACATCGAGAAAAGCTTTGTGAAGATCACCAGATTCCTTAATGGAGTAAAACCACAGAGTGTCGCGTCTTTGAGCTTGATCAGAATCCAAATCCGCTTTACTGCCAAGTAAGTTCCCACATCTGAGGGGTTTTGCCTTGGTAGGATGGTGCATGACAACAACAAAAACATAAGAGGGAGATAAAACGTACTGGAATATAAAAAGGAAAACATAAGAAGATAAAAATACATGAAAAATAAAGAATACGTAAAGTTACATTTTAAATCAATGAAGAGCCGTAGTGGAAGTCCCTAGACTCCACAGTGTTGACCGGGGAGCCACACCGGGTGGGGAAGGTGCTTCGTCTTATGAATGTTTTACATGATGAGAAGGACTGCAGGTCTCCAGTTCTGGGGATGTAAACAGACGGACCTTGGCAAACAAGAGGTGTCAGAACCGTCAGTGGTCTGCAGCCGACATTGCTAATTAAGTTGTGTTGAAGTTGACCTTGTGAGTGGAGAACAGTCAATGTCTAACAGGTAAAAACATTGCTTGATAAAGATGTGCTTACTAAATTATCAAGTACATGGACAAGGACACCCGCATTGCTTGTAAAGTTGTGTTGATGGCGTTGTCATGGTGACTGGAAAACATGGGGTGAGGCCCAATACTGAGTTGTTAGTATTGGGCCTGAGTTCTCAAGAACGTTTCTAAAACTGTGTCCACAGGAACGTTGCTGGTGGAGAACATGCAGATCCAGGGGCGGTCTGAGGACCCAGACAGAACCATCTCCCTGTCCCTCAGAGATAACTACAACAACTGGGTCATACTGGACCCCGTCAGACAGAGACTCTACCTCAACAGCACCGGACGGGTTCTGGACAGAGATGTAAGTACCAGGCATCAACAGTCAAGTGAAACAATAAAAATCAGCCTGTGTCAGATTAGGCTGGTTCCATTTGAACGGGTTGATTAGCAGAGAGGGATGTCATTTTATTTCAAACCTTTCATATCAGGACTGTGATGTATTTATCTGATAGCCACCTCCCTTCCTCCCTCCCCCCAGCCCCCCTCCTACATCCAGTCCATCGTGGTGCAGGTGCAGTGCACCAATGAGCTGGTTGGCACGGTGATCCTCCACGAGGTGCGCATCGTGGTGCGGGACAAGAACGACAACTCTCCCCGCTTCCAGCAGCCGCGATACTACACTTCCATCAACGAAGTGAGTGTGTGTGTGTGCGTGTGTGAGTGAGTGTGTGTTAACATACTTCTGTCTTTTTCTCCCGCTCTTGCACATTTTTTCTCTTTTACACACACACTTCCACACACACACACACACAGCTCATTTACTCCTGGCCACCAGTGAGCAGTTTCCCATTACCTTCTATTAAATATTTCTGCCCATTCACCTGAATGGGGGCTCATACAATTTGGGGAAACGGCGTAAAAGTTTGAAATATGCCCGCGTTGCTCAGTGAGCATAGACAGTTGGACACCGGGTCATAACTTACAGTGTAATTAGATTTATTCAGATGGAGGTTTTTCTCTGCAGAGAGGATGAGGCTCAGAGTCATTAAAGAAATAGTCCAGTTCAGCTAACTTGGAAGTGGTGGTTCTCGGATAACAACCGTACTGTATCAACTGTATATCAAACAACAAACTGTTGTCATAAGCCCAAATGCTCTAAAAAACAGGACTACAATGGTCCTTAGCTACAGGGGTCTATCTCAGCTTGTAGTTACCATACTAGCTGGCTATATTAGTGTTAGCACTACTAGCAGCTATTAGCTAGCTACAGGGGGTTCTGGTTGGCTCATTGGTAAAGGATAGCATCACAGAGGGGATGTTTTTAACAAGAAGCCAATGCATGAGCACAGCTGTAGACTGTTCGGCTATAATCACTAGCCTGTGCAAAGTTGCTGATTTTTGTTTCAAATGTACAAGGAAAAAGGACTGTCGTCCTTTTTGGTCACTAGCTAGCACTTACTTTAGCTAGCTAATCAAGCCAAATTACCTGCGAGGCCTACGTTATTAAACTGTTAAAAAAGTAAAGTACTCAGCCAACTAACATCTCTGACTGCCCACCCTGTCATGGAAATGTCTCACACACGCACGCACACACACACACACACACACACTCACACACACGGACACACACACACACACTCTCCCACGCATACAAACGGCCACTGGAAGATTATCCCGCGAGGCCCTGAGTGAAAACCGGGTAGAGACAGAAAGGAGCTCTGCCTAATTAAAACCAGTTCCCCTGAGGCTTGTTGTGGTAGATTTAGCCTATTAGAAAGTTGTCATGCAGAGTGGCAGAGTGCACAAACACACACACACAATCTCTTCTGGTTGCACACTGCGAGATGCCGCTCTCACAACAGTGGAGTATTGATTTACATGTAGTTATAGAGTCTCTGGAGCTTCAGACCTGAGGAACAGGAACACTGATTCCAGACGGCAGAATGACACAGCCAAGTAGGTCGGCAGAGGAGGGGGGGATGTGGCGATGGAGGGACGGAGAGATGGTGATGATGGAGACGGAGGGATGGTGATAGATGCATGGAGGACTAGGGTATAGAGGGATGGAGGGAGAATTCAATGGAGGGATCAAGTCATGCATTTGGATGAAAGGCCAACAGGAGATGAATGTGTTCATTAATGTCTGTGTGTGTTGGTGTAATTGGACGCAGATCACCTTTCTGACCAATGGTGATTACATCGGCGCTCATGCATGGACTGGCAGCCAAACATGTTTGTCTCAGAGAACTGATGCATGGAAGGACGAGGGCGGCAGAGGATGGTGTGTGTGGGTGTGCGTGCGTGTATGTGTGTGTGACAGGAATACATAATGATGAGACCAGACAGCCTAATTCATCATCTAATATGGACTCAAATGTTGTTACGTTTTCAATAATGCACGCTCCTGTGTTTCTGTGGCACTGCACAGAAAACGAGAGAGTAAAAAAGAGAGATACAGAGGAAGAAAGACAGAGACAGAGAGAGAAGGAGAAAGACAGAGGAAGAGAGAGAGAGAGAGAGAAAGAGAGAGAGAGGGACACAGAGAGAGAGAGAGAGAGAGAGAGAGAGAGAGAGAGAGAGAGAGAGAGAGAGAGAGAGAGAGAGACGGAGAGACGGAGAGACGGAGAGAGGGAGAGAGAGAGAGAGACACAGAGAGACAGAGAGAGGGACACAGAGAGAGGGAGAGAAAGAGAGAGAGAGAGAGAGAGAGAGAGAGAGAGAGAGAGAGAGAGAGAGAGAGAGAGAGAGAGAGAGAGAGAGAGAGGGAGATGGAGAGATGTGTAAAGCTCTGCCATGTCCGGATGTATTGCCCAGACAGGGGGCATCTTTACTCACGATGTCACATCCTGTGTTGCAGCTCACTCCAGTGGGCACAACCATCTTCTCCGGCTTCAGCGGGAACAACGGAGCCACCGACATTGATGACGGGCCCAACGGACAGCTGGAATACACCATTCTCTACAACCCCAGTGATCCGGTAAGGTCTAGAACACAACGTCCACGTCCTAAAATGGACCGTCCAGATTCTAGAATTCAGCTTCTGGGTTTTAGAATGTACCATCAAGGTTCTAGAATTCACCGCCAATGTTCCAGAATGTCCTATCAAGGTTGCAGAATACACCCTCTACGTTCAAAAATGTACTATCCAGATTCTAGAATACACCCTCCCGGTTCTACAACTTACTATGCGGTTTCTAGAGCATGCTCTCCAGGGTTTAGACGCTCAACATGACAGCCTTTCCCAGTCCTCTGGCTAAGCAGTGTCAGAAGGCCACACCTGCCAGAGTAATCTCAGCAGGGAACCAGAAATGCTTCATCGCTCTGGCACACCATGAATGTGTGATGAGGTCAGGAGAGGAGCTTGGCTCAGCAGACTCTCCTGACCCAGCTGTGTGCCACACCAGCTCTGACCTTTCACCCCGTCTCCTATTCACCCTGACCCACATTCCCTCCAGTGCAGTCGGCCTCTCCTGGCCTTACTGATCATGTCTTGGGTGCGTGTTTGTGTGTGGGTGTGTCTGTGTATGCATTTACATCTGCGTGCGTGTCTGTGGGCGTGTGCGTGTGTGTGTGCATGTACGTGTGTATGAGTGTGTGTGTGTGTGTGCGCATGTATGTGTGTGTTTGCACGTACGCGTGTGTGTGTGACAGACAGCCAACAGGACGTTCGATATTCCTCTCACCCTGTCTGGTTCGGTGGTGTTGAAAGAGAGACTGAACTACGAAGATATCACCCGCTACCTGGTCATCATCCAGGCCAACGTACGTCTGGGGGGGGGGGATGAGTCCTGGATGATTCACCAGGCCTTAGTCATGGATGAGTCAGAATGGATGAGTATATTGTATGAATACTATTCTATTGCACACACACACACACACACACACACACACACTCCAGGCTTAACATCCTGACACACACACAAACACATGCGCACACACATCTTTTTTAACGTCTGAAGATAGACACGTTTACTGTACTTCCTGTGAGCGGGCTGGTGGCGCCCGTGGTGGGTGTCTGCGTGTGCGAGAGAGACTGTGTTAGACCTCCCGTTAACAGTCCCACTCCCTCTGCCGGTCGCTACAGGACCGGGCGCCGTACCCTAACGAGCGTCGCACGGCGACCACGACGCTGACGGTGGACGTTCTAGACGGGGACGACCTGGGCCCCATGTTCCTGCCCTGTGCCCTGGTGGACAAGACCCGTGACTGCAGCCCTCTCACCTACCGGGCCAACATCCTGGAGCTCACCCACCCGGTAAGACTGGAAGCCAGCACTGTACCCAGCACACACCCTGCAAGGCCCCTGGGACACATCCAGTACGTACAGACACACTACCCCATTAAATCCAATCCAATCCAATCGAATTCAAGATAATCTGCTCTAATCTAATCCTATCAATTTATGTTGCACTACTACAAGAGATATGTTTATATTTGGTACAAGTAACCCACTTAGGAAGAGATCTTATGGAAATAGCTTATCGGCTGTTAGAGGCTGTTCACCTGGTCATGTGCCTGCAGAGAGCAGGTGTAGCTCTGGGTTGGTGCTAGGTCCGTCTGTATACCAGGTTATGTCTGATGTCTGTAGACCAGGTTATGTCAGCTGTCTGTAGACCAGGTTATGTCTGTTGTCTGTAGACCAGGTTATGTCAGCTGTCTGTAGACCAGGTTATGTCTGGTGTCTGTAGACCAGGTTATGTCAGCTGTCTGTAGACCAGGTTATGTCTTGTGTCTGTAGACCAGGTTATGTCTGGTGTCTGTAGACCAGGTTATGTCAGCTGTCTGTAGACCAGGTTATGTCAGCTGTCTGTAGACCAGGTTATGTCTGGTGTCTGTAGACCAGGTTATGGCTGGTGTCTGTAGACCAGGTTATGTCAGCTGTCTGTAGACCAATCTTGGTCAAGCAGATGACTTCTGGTGTCTGTAGATCAGTGTGGGTCTAAACCGAATACGTTCTGCTGGGTCTGCGTATATCTGAGAGGATTGTAGAGGCATGGAACAGACAAACGACTTGAGCCATTATTCCCATGTGAGTGGTTGTACACCTCCGGCTGTCTGAGGACTAAGTGTTTGGGGGTGTGGTTGAGGACTGTGAGCTATATGTGGTGGTTTCTGAGTGGGGTGCTTAGTCCAGGTGGGGGTGTGGGGAGGGGGGGTGCTTAGAGGGGGGCATGCGTGGGGGTGTCTGACCCAGGCTGGGGACCATCATTCTCTGGTCTAATTGAGCCTCTCAGACACAGCTTCCACACCAGGGGAAAGAAACCAGATAAATAACAGTTTTCTGCAGCCTCATTAAATTCTCCCCTGCTCGAGAGTGACAGCGATTATTGTCGCTCTGTAGCGATTCGTCCGCCCCTAGTGCTTGAAATTGGTCTCACAGAATGAGCCATGTCATTCAATTATATCTGTCATTAGACTGCTCTAAAGCAACAGCAATATCAACACTTTGTAATTCTAGGAAATTATCTTACAATCTTGTTATTTCATAAAAGTTAATCACAAAAACTCTTCCACTCCAAACAGACCTAGACAACTGTCACAGCTGACCTCGAACCTCATAAAATGACACGTTTGTGGCTCCGGAAACAAAATCCAGTAGGTCTGGCCGTTGCCACAGCCACGCGTGTTGTTTTCCAGACGCTGCCCTCCTCGCCAGCGAGTTGAGGTCACAGGCTGAGGGCCGGTGACAGCGTCACAGCACAGTAACAAGGTGGCCAGGTCAGGTTTGCACCCATGTTCCGGGGGGCTGGACCGGGGCCTGGTGGAGCTTACTCAAGGGCAGGTTTTACGAGGCCTGCTGCTGCTCCAGGGAGAAGAGGATGATTATGTATGAGGGAATGGCCACGGCAGAGTTCCTCTCTTATCAGGCTCCCGGTAAACACACCCCAGGGCTGCCAGCTGTGCCATCACTCACTGGGATGGGATTGTCTCTCTCTCATTCTCTCTTTCACACACAGACACACACACACACACGCTCTCTCTCTGTCTCTGTCTCTGTCTCTGTCTCTGTCTCTGTCTCTGTCTCTGTCTCTGTCTTTGTCTCTGTCTCTGTCTCTGTCTCTCTCTCTCTCTCTCTCTCTCTCTCTCTCTCTCTCTCTCTCTCTCTCTCACTCACTCTCACTCACTCACTCACTCTCTCTCTCTCTCTCTCTCTCTCTCTCTCTCTCTCTCTCTCTCTCTCTCTCTCTCTCTCTCTCTCTCTCTGTGTCTCTCTCTGTCTCTCTCTCTCTCTCTCTCTCTCTCTGTCTCTCTCTCTCTCTCTCTCTCTCTCTCTCTCTCTCTCTCTCTCTCTCACTCACTCACTCACAGACACACAGACACTCCCAGACAGACACCTTTAAGGATACAGACCCACACACAATCACTAAAACAATGTGTTTATGTGTTTTGAGGTGGCGTGAGCTGGGCTAGGCTGAGTGCAGCTGGGAACAAAAAACGTGTCTGGCCCAGGGGATCATATAGACTCTGTCATTTGAGTAAATAAAACACACACACGTGAGACACACATGAAATCACAGAGGCACACTAAACTTCCAGGAGTAGAAGTGTTTCTGGGGACAACAACCCATCCTCTCTCTCAGAGGTGTCTCCAGGCTCTGAAGAGCTGCTCCTCAGCGTGTGTGTGTGTGTGTGGGTGTGTTTGTGTGTGTGTGTGCTGCATGTCAGTGGAGCAGCCGACAGCAAGCATCTCCCCTTCTGACTCACGCTCCCAGCTACTTCTCTCTCTCTCCTCTAAACTAATCTCTGATTTCCTCCAGACTCTCTTTCCTCAGGGTTTTCGCTTATATCTCTCCTCCAAACTCTCCCTCTCTCTCCTCTCAGTTCATGGTGGTCAGTGACAGGTGACAGGTGTTCTGATCGTGCCGCCCACCGGCCCACTTGCCCCCCCACCCCCCCTCCTCTCACCCCCCAACCCCTGAAAGGACTCTTTCTCTTTCTCGCTCTCTCTATGTGGGTTCGTCCAGCTGGGCCTCTGTGACTCAGCCCAGGAATTAGGAGCATTCAGGACAATGGTGGTCCTCTGCTTGTGTTGTGAGCTCCTGGGGTCACCTGCTGGGGACAGGACGGTCCCGGGGTTCAGAGACGGCACCCAGCTGGGTGTTGTTGTCGTTTTAGCAGAAGGCTTCTTTTGGTCACGTCCATTGTTGACAGGGGAAAGTGCAGGTGCTTTGTGATGGACCCGGATGGATCAAGAAAGTACAGTGAGAGGCATTAGGAAAGGACATTCCGGAACCGGTTTTGATTGGAAACCTTTTTTTTTTTTCTCGTCTCTTCTTGTCTTTTCCTTTTCTTCATGTCACTTCCCCTCCCCTCCCCTCTCTTCTCTCTGTAGGTCAACGTGAACCCACTGAACGTGACTCCGCCCATCCAGGCCGTGGACCAGGACCGGAACATCCAGCCTCCCTCCAAGAGGCAAGAAGGGATCCTGTACTCCATCCTCATTGGTGGGCTCATGTCCATGCTGCCGATGCACAGCATCAGTCACCATCCACTGGCCTGTAATGACTAGAGAGAATGGGAGGAGGGAGGGATGGAGGCATCGGGGATGGAGGGAGGGAGGAGCGGACGTCTAGAGGGAGGCACGGATGAGTGGATGGAGGGCTCGATGAGGTGAGGCAAGGGGGATGAATGGAGGGAGAAAGTGATGGACGGATGGAGGGGTGGGTGGTGAGACAAACAGGGAGAAGGGGTGACGGAGAGGCGGGATCGTCCGAAAGAGAGACAGGGAAAGAAGGCGGTAGGAAACGATGGAGAGAGTACATTGTAGGACCTGTGGAGACCTGAGATGAGTACTGTCAGCCTCGAGGTTGTAGTCCGGGCCCGGAGCTTCCCTGCTGTTCAGGAAATGTTCCCCGCTGTTCTCAGAATGTTCCATCTCTTTCTGGGAGGCCAATCAGAAACCTGCCACTGGTGCTTTGGAATAAGTCAGAAACTCCCCTCCTCCTCGCTTGTTCTCCACCCAATCATTTGTCTACATCCTCTCCCCTCCCTCTCTCCTTCCTCTTTCATCCTCTTTCATTCTTCCCGTTCCATAGTACTCTCGCCTCCTTTCACCTCCTGCTGTCTCTTCTCCCCTCCTCCCTCCCCCTGTCCTCCTTTCCTTCCACTTTTCTCGTCCTCTCTCCCTCCCTCCCCTTCTCCTTCGTCATCAGTTTGACAACGCGGGATACTGTTAATCCCAGACACACACTGAGCAGGGGGGACTGGCAGTAAACCTCTCCTTCTACCCTCTCTTCCCTCCTCTCCTCTGTGTCTCCCCCTCTCCTCTCTTCCTCCGCCCTCTCCTGACTGGAAAAGATGAGGTGGAGAGGACAGAGAAGGATGAGGAGAAGGACGAGGAGAAGAGAAGATGTGAAGGGGAGGAGAGGGAAATGGAGGGAGGGTGAGGGAGAGGATAGGAGAAGAGAAGAGGGGGAAGAGAAAGAGGAAGGGACTAGAATCGTTGTGTGAGGATCCTTCTAGGTTGGTCCCTGAAATGTCTCTCTCCTATATCCCTGAAATGGTGGTTGGGGGGAGGGGCTTGTGATGTAATGTCCTGTTTCCTGTGTAGGGAAGCCAGAGATGCATACGGCAAGCTTCTTCTCTCTGAACCGTACCAGCGCAGAGCTGCTGCTACTCAGGCCCATTGACAGAGAGCTCTACCAGAGATTCGACCTGGTCATCAAGGTAACCTACGTGTGTGTGTGTGTGTATGTAATTATCTGCGTGTGTCTGTGTGAGCGTGTGTCCTTACACTTGTGTTTTTGTAGGTGTGTGTGTGTGTGTGTGTGTGCATGTGTGTGTGCGCGAGTGTCTGTTTGTGGTACACAGCTCACAGGGATGTGCCAGATATGTAGCTTTCATCTATATGTGAGATTATCTCTTAACAACATTGCATACTGCAGGAATCCCCTCAGCACAGAATCTTATGTAGATCAGTGTGTGTGTGTGTGTGTGTGTGTGTGTCTGTGTGTGTGTGTGTGTGTGTGTGTGTGTGTGTGTGTAGAGAGGGCGTCATCCTGCTGCTGGGTGCTCATGGCCAGATTGGTAACTCTATCGACCTCAGTCGTGCTTGAGTGATTTTTTCCTCTAGGAGTGGAGAGGAAAGTGGGAGAGTGCCTCATCTTCAGTACAGCCTCCCTCCCTCCCCTTCCCTCCCTCCCTCCCTCCCTCCCTCCCTCCCCTCCCTCCCTCCCTCCCTCCCTCCCTCCCTCCCTCCCCTCCCAGCTTCCCTCCCTCCCTCCCTCCCTCCCTCCCTCCCTCCCTCCCTCCCTCCCTCCCTCCCTCCCTTCTCCCCCCACCGCCCATTGGTCACATCTCCCTTTGTCTCTTCCAATTCTCAACACTTCACCCCTCTTTTCTTTCAATCCCCCTTTTTACACCCCCCCTCCCCCACACACACACAGGTCTGCAGTAACCCCATTTACCAAACTGCCCCTCGCTGACAGTTATAAAGTGTTAGTGCTTACCAGGTGAGAGCTCGTTCTCTATTCCCGTAAGGAATAAGGCACACGCACACCTACAGACACATCCCTACACACACACACTCATACACATACACTCTGCTCTTCCAATTAGTTAACACGTTGTCACTTGTCCATTATATTTTCTCCTGGCTTCAAATAACTTTGAGAGTAGCTCGACCGTAAAAACAGTTGTTAGCCAGGCTAGATCTGTCTCCTCAGAATATATTTTCTTTTTGAGTCCTTCCCTCACCACACCTCCGGCCCACCCAGCTCAACAAATCAAATGATCCCAGCACAGTTGGCTGTATCAAACGACATAGAGGGGTCAACTGGGAATGGAGCAGATACTGGTGAAGGCTGGCACCTTGACTAGGTCAATTACTTACTACGTACAATCACACACACACACACGTTATGGAAAATCATCCACCTGTATGTTCTGGTAAACACATGCTTTGTGTACATGCTCTCCCCACTGGCGCACACGCGTGTACACACTCACCCGTGCCTTGGTGCGTCACACACACACTGTTTTGTCAGTGTCAGGTCCAGATAGAGACATGTGTTTGATCGCGAGGCACATGCTGTTGTTTTATGTGTGAGAGGCACAAACACACACTCACCACCCACACCTCCCCCGTCTCTCACTCTGCTAGGATCCATAATTGCACGGGCGGTTTAAAGATCTTGCACAGACTTGTCTGAGTGCTGATTGGATCAGAACGACGATGGAGCTGAATCAAGCACACGCACACACACACGCACACTTAGGTTGTCAGGCTCCTGGGATTCACAGATCTTTACTTCCATGTTTGTAGACAGGAAATAAGCGTTAGTCATGCTCTCCGTGTGTGCCTGAGCGCGGCTCTATATTTAGCCATCTCCAGAGACCTAGTGTGTTCTCCTCTGGGATCTCCTCTGTGGCAGTCCTGACTGAATACATTTCTGCTGCTCATTTCATGACAACTTCCTTCATTTATGACTTCCTGTTCCCCGTTCCCTGTCTCCTAGCAAACCAGACCCTGTTCTTGTGTTCTTTGTTCTATGTCTGCGTTCTGCTCCATAAAGGAGAACGCCCACCCGGAAACTCGCCCTTGTCCTGTCACCAGTCGAGACCACGTTCTCTAAGTTCCATGTTCTGTGTTCCGCCAGGCTGAGCAGGATAATGGCCACCCTCTCCCGGCGTTCGCTAACCTGCACATCGAGGTTCTGGACGAGAACAACCAAGCTCCCTATTTCTTGGAGTCCAGTTACCACGGCTACATCACCGAGGCTGCGCCCGTGGGAACCACAGTGTCGACCAATAGCAGCCTGTCCACAGCCCTGAGTATCATCGCCCTGGACAACGACATAGAGGAGGTGGGAGATGGCTTTGTGTCATCGAGGGATTGAACCCAGGTCTTCTGTGGGTTAAGTCCTGGCCCTTAGCATACCAGGAGACCATGTCCCCTTTGGTCTAATGGTTTGGGCTGTGAGTTTGATAAGTAGAAGACCTGGGTTCGGTCCCTGCGGGTTGCACTCCACTGTGATAAGCCCTTGCGGGTCATCTGATCATCTCATCCAATGACATGTTGTGTTCTGTCTCCCTGTTGTAGCTCACGGCCAATCAACTGCCTGTAGGTAGCACACATGCCTGAGTGCTGTGAAATTACCTTGTGTGAAGTTCTCTCAGTCTCTCAGTCTCCCTGCGATCTGTTCCTCTCTTTTTCATTTTCTGCCTTTGGAAGTGTTCACTATTCTGTTAAATGTTTTATTCGCTGTCAGCTTCACGTCCTGTTGCGGGGCATGTCTCTGATGTGGACCTTCTCTCCCCCTTCAGTTTTGAGTGAAATACAACGTTTAGACCACTCTGTTCCTCCACGACTTCCAGCAGTTCAGGGATGACAGACCTAGGCCATCTGAGGCCTGAACAAATCTAATATATATATCTAGTATATGCCTAGTATATGTCTAAGTGTAGATATATAGTAGATATATATCCTCCACACCTGGTCTACAAGTATAGATATATAACCTTTCAACACACCTTGGTCTACCAGGTCTAGACATATCTCCTCCAACACACACCTAGTCTTGCTGTAAACTAAATATCTCCTCCAACAACTGGTCTCACTGCAGTGTGGCCTTACGGCCTATGGGCACACATGCAGTCAACCAGCTATGGATTTAGGTAATGGCTGCCAAAAGGCTCTGTCATTGCTATGATGCAGAGGCTTGCTGCTGGATCCTTGCAGATGGATGTTTGGTCAAGTTAGGATTATTGCTTGTATTACAGCACCTATCAGGCGCCATCCATTAAACATCTCCACGGTTATTAGGATTCTAATTGCTTTTATTTGCTTCGGATTTATTTATGTATCTGGAAGCAGCGGGGTGCCAGTTCAATATCCACTGAAGCTGAATCTACATTATCCCTGCACACACACACACACACACACACACACACACATGCACAGTGCTGAGTGCTGGATATTGGTAATGACAGATTTAACAGGCTAGAGAAGAGGACGTGAATGCATTATTTTAGAGTGTGTGTGTGTGTGTGTGTGCATGTGAGTGTGTGTGTGTGTGCATTTGTGCTCATTTGACGGTCATCATTTGTGTGTCATCTACACTGTACCTCCATCCTCTTTACTAGAAAGAACCCTTCAATCACTTTGCTAAATCCACCGTGTTAGCCCAGGAAACCAATACACGTCTTCTGGCCTCAAACCGCCTCTGCTGCGTGTTCTGGTCCAGTGACGCGGCTCTCCTCTGTCCCGGCAGACCAAAGACCCCCGCGTGCTGATGTCTCTGGACAGCTACCAGGCTGTGTTCACCCTCACCCCCTCTGGGATCCATCGCTACCTCACCCTGCTCAAACCCCTGGACCGGGAGCTGCAGCAGAGCTACACCTTCACGGTACGAACCCGCACACACACAAATGCACACCCAGACATGCACACGGAGGTATGTGCATACATGCCTATGCACACGCAAGTATATGTACTAACACTTACAGACATGCTCGCACGTTACACACACAGACGTGTGCACGCACGCACACGTTTTTCCACTTGCTGAAATGCTTGCCCGTTACACACAAACACTCACAGATGTACTGGACTCAAACCTGTACACACACAAACAGACCCAAGCTGGTAGACTCCGTCACCCTAACACCTCTGATACCCATGGCTCCTCCACATCTTACTCCTTTAACTCTTCGCGCAGCCACAGAATAGCATTCCCTGGGCCGTACATCTCACAGGAAAGCCCTAACGGCACCTCCAGGCTGGGATATTGCCTATTGCCTTCCTGTCCAGTGTTTCCAATGGTTGGACAGTGTATGTTCTTATTTAATGAGACAGACCAGTTCCAGGGAGACTGGTGTTATGTATTTATTAAATGTTCTCTGCCCAAACAGCAGGACTATGGTTGTGGTGTTTCCGATTGAGGGTTGCGTGGCAAACACTGTCTCTCCGAGCACAAGCACACACACACACACAAACATCCACAAACACACACACACACACGGACACACACATAGAGGAGGACAATGGCGCTGTGTCCTCCAGAGACAGCATTCTGCTTCGCCTTGTTAGGACGACTGGCTGCCTGCCACTGGACCTGGGTTTGATGGAAAGGTGTGTGTGGGTGTGTGTACGTGTGAGTGTGGGTGTGTGTGTGTGAAGAAGGTACAGAGATTGAGTGTGTGCATGTGTTTGTGAGTGTGAATAAGGTAGATATACTGTGTGTGTGTGTCTGTGTGTGTGTGTGTGTGTGTGTGTGTGTGTGTGTGTGCGTGAGTTTGTGTGTGTGTGTATGAATAAGGTAGAGAGATTGTGTGTGTGTGTGGTAGGTGGCAGGGGCGGGGGGGGGGGGGGTTGATAAACTGTGTGCATGTGTCCCTGCTTCTTAAAATGAATGGGAATGCAGCAACATGTAAGTGAATAGTGTAAAGCCAGTGTTTTCATCCGGTATTGATTGTTTTCCATGTGAGGAAGTAATCAGTGTGAAAGCATTCATCTAGAAATAGAGCCAGATAGAGATGGAGGATGCATGCTACAGCAAATACTAGACAGAGAGATCTGTCTCCTTGTGCTTGGAGCTGACAGCCTTCACCATATAAAACATAGAACACAGGGTTAGACTGTAGAACTACCTAAGTCCTACATTCTATATTCTGCTAGTGCTGTCTGATTCTGTCCTCGTCCAAACACCAGAAGATGAGATACAGGTGTGAAGATCCAGACACACACCCTGAATGCAGAGTGTGTGTGTGTGTGTGTGTGTGTGTGTGTGTGTGGGTGTGTGGAAGGGGGGTTGTACAAAAATGGATAAGTTGTCATGCTGAACACACAGCATTTGTCCCTGGCACTGCTGATTAAAGCAGCCAAGGCAGACAGGCAGACAGACAGACAGGCATACAGACAGGCAGACAGGCATGCAGGCAGACAGGCAGACAGGCAGACAGGCAGACAGGCAGACAGACAGGCATACAGACAGACAGACAGACAGACAGGCATGCAGGCATAGACTCATATCATATTAATGCAACTCCACATCTGTCAGTCTGTTTGTGTGTGTTTGTGTGTGTGTGTGTGTTTGTCCTAAAGACCTTATAAACCACCTGGGTGCAATGACTCACCATGTTCTAGCACATTAAGTCTTAATATGGGTCGTTCAGATTCCATTCTAATGATTGTTGTGGCCTCCAAAGAGGTAGCCTAAGCTTATCCCACAGAGCGCTAAACCACCCACACGCACGCACACACGCACGTACACACACACACACTACCCTCCCTCACAGAGAGAGAGAAAAAGCTGAACAATGTTCCACAGCAACACGTGGTCCACGTGCTCGGACCCCTGCAGTGCATGCTGGGAACTGTTCTTCATTCAGTTTTGCGCCCTGTGTGTGCGTGTGGCCCTCCTACAGTGCCTCCTGCTCCTCTGCTGCTCGGGCCTGTCCCAGACTGCCGCTGTGCTCAGGCTTGGCCCCACTCCAGCCTTCACATCACAGCAGGAACCCATGTTCCTGGTGCATCTTACATGATGTTAAACATGGAGATTCTGACTAGACTAGAGCTACTTTATCTAATGTAGACCCAGTACTAGAGCTGCTCTATCTAATGTAGACCCAGTACTAGAGCTGCTCTATCTAATGTAGACCCAGTACTAGAGCTACTTTATCTAATGTAGACCCAGTACTAGAGCTGCTCTATCTAATGTAGACCCAGTACTAGAGCTGCTCTATCTAATGTAGACCCAGTACTATAGCTGCTCTATCTAATTTAGACCCAGTACTAGAGCTGCTCTATCTAATGTAGACCCAGTACTAGAGCTACTCTATCTAATGTAGACCCAGGACTAGAGCTACTTTATCTAATGTAGACCCAGTACTAGAGCTACTTTATCTAATTTAGACCCAGTACTAGAGCTGCTCTATCTAATGTAGACCCAGTACTAGAGCTGCTCTATCTAATGTAGACCCAGTACTAGAGCTGCTCTATCTAATGTAGACCCAGTACTAGAGCTGCTCTATCTAATGTAGACCCAGTACTAGAGCTGCTCTATCTAATGTAGACCCAGTACTGGAGCTGCAGTCTGTAATACAGACCCAGGACTAGAGCTACTCTATCTAATGTAGACCCAGGACTAGAGTTGCTCTATCTAATGCCATGTGCTCATCTCCCTCATTGTGGATTCAACGTAGTGTCTCCAGGGTTAGCAGTTTATTACCTATCTCAGGACTGGAGCTGGGGGGATTAGAGCACAGCGCTGTGGGGATTATACCATGTTTATCTGTTGTGGATGTGTGGCACCATATGTCCTACTGCAGGGGGTCATTCTCTGTTTGGGTTAGGGTCACTGGTGGGACCAGGTGTTTCTCTATCTCTCTCTCTTTCTCTCTCTTTTCCCTTCTCTCCTCCTTTTCTCTCCCATCTATTTCCTTCTCTCCTCCTCTCATCCCTCTCTCCTGTCCTCCCCCAGATACTGGCATCTGATGGCGTCCAGCACAGCGCCCCCGTAACTGTGACGATCACGGTGCTGGACACCAACGGCAGCACCCCCACATTCACCAACATCTCCTTCAGTGTCCCCAGATCTACACCGACATGTTGCCCGGGGAAACCGTCCTGCAGGTGAAGACCACGAACATCAATACCTCACAAGCAATACCCCTGCATCAGTGCCTATATTAATAGTTTTATAGCTAATCAATTTGTATCAATACTACGCTATGTTCCTACAACCAATCAGACTTAGTAGTCGCCCCTGGCTCGTCAATAACCCACTAACTCCATCTAACAACTCCCCAAAGAGTCCATGAACAGCTGATTAGTAATCAATACCTAGTCACTGCTTAATCAATAGCCCTGACCTTGTAACCCCAGTAAGTGCTTTAGTAACTCCACCATGGATGGATTGGACTGGGCCAGCTGGCCTTGTGCAGAGGTCAATAGACAAGGACTTTGATTTGTCAGGGCAGGGCTGTTTCAGTTATTTCCTGTTGAATCCAACGACAGCTGTCTTTTTCCCCTTAATAATGATATCTCTCGAAAACAAGACCCATAGGTTTCAGTGTTTGCTATTTACCAGATCACCGATCCCTCCATTAAAGTAAATATGTGGACATTTACCAGAGCCCCATTCATATTTTAGACTTTGATAGTCACACACACACACACACACACACACACCGCCTCCCCCCTCACCTGACCACCACCACGCTGCCTTCTATTCACATTTCAGAATATTCTGGATTATTGGATTCACACCATTCCAAAGTCTAAAAAAATCCCAAAATTGAGTTTGATTGAACTGTCCTGGGTTCATGCCCCTCGTTGTGGATTCAGCCGTGGTGTCTTGATATGGCCACACTCAGACACCTCCTGGGTTATCCGATGGGTTTCCAAATGTATTAGCTCCAAGACCTGCATCCGCCGCATTGACTTTACATCCTCCATATAGATAAGCAGGTTTGACATCCCTGTGCTGCGCTTTGGAGATGGATAGGGAACACACTGATGCTGACACACACACACACACACACACTCGCAAGCTCTAACCTTCACACTCAGATACCGACGACAGATACACTCACACACAGCTCTACCCTTGTCACACATATACTCCTACATACACACACACACAGCTCAAACCTTAACATAGGAGACACACACACACACAGAGACAGATCTCTAACCTTTGTGCGTGTCGGTCCCCAGCTGTCTGCCAGGGACGCTCGCGAGGGGCCCAACGGTCAGGTGACCTACCGGATCCTGGCAGGGAGCAGGGTCACTTCCTGATCAACGCCACTTCTGGGGTCATCACCGTGGCGCCAAGATAAACCCGGGGTTGGGAGGTCCTACGCCCTGACGGTGGAGGCCATGGACAATGGCCCTCAGGCTGAGGAGGTGGAGGAGAGGGACAGGGGAGGGAGGGTAGAGGAGAGGAGGGCGGAGGAGAAGGGCGACGATGGAGGGTTTAGAGAGACGAGGGAGGAGGGTGAGGAAGGGTACGGGTCTCCCTCTCCCATCTCTGCCCTCGCTCTCTGCTAAGTCTCTCTCTCTCTCTCTCTCTCTCTCTCTCTCTCTCTCTCTCTCTCTCTCTCTCTCTCTCTCTCTCTCTCTCGCTTTCCCTTTTCCCACCCCACTATCAATCAATGGGGTGCAAGGACTCCCACATCCTGTTTCTCAGAAATATCTGAAACATTAAGGGCCGATAGGTGAACTCCATATCCATGTAGCATGCAAAGAGCTTGCTTGTTGAAGCTTTTCACAGTAATTGGCAATGCCATGCCTGACCCCTGTGACCCAATCTTAGCTATGTGCCTCTGTGGGCACTTTATGCTTTCCTGGCTGGCTTGTTTGCTTAGCTGGCTGTAATTATTGGCTGGCAGACTGGCTGGCAGACTGGCTGGCTGGCTGACTGGCTAGTTGGCTTGATAGCTGTCTGGCTGTCTGAGTAATTGACTGGCTGACCGACTGACTGACTGGCTGGCTTGCTAGCTGTCTGGCTGTCTGAGTGATTGACTGGCTGACTGACTGACTGGCTGGCTGGCTTGCTGACTGACTTGTTCTCTGGCTGTCAGCCTGGTTCCTTGGCCGCTGTGGTGTTGAATCGATACAGCTCAGCAGGCAGGAGACAGCCTGAGGTAGCAAAGCAGGAAATGGATTGTGTCTGGAGACCAGTGGGGGATCTGGGCTTTGGTGCAAGGAGCAGTGGCACTTTCACGCTGGCTTCCCACAGAAAACAAGCGTCAGCCTCACAACAGAGAGTCCAGAGACCTGAGAGACGGGGAAGAGAAGGGAGCTGTTTGTTTCAGACTCAAGGACGAGACCCAGCCAGATAGAACACTGATGATTAGGGATGTGAACATGGTTCCAAATGACTGAGAGCCAACTGCTTGATGTCTGTCTGACAGACTGGCATGAGGAGAGGGAGAGGAGAGGCAGGAGAGGGAGAGAGGCGAAGAGAAGAGAGGAAAAGAGAGAAGCAAGGAGAAGGAAAAATGGATGGGGTGAAACCAAACCAGGCAGCAGGTGTATCATTGTTTACATGCTCCAGATGGAGTTAGGACTGGACAATGAAGAGAAAATATCGAAATGGAAACAAATGATCTGCATGAGCCAGAACGAGGGAGGGAGGGAGGGAGGGAGGGAGGGAGGGAGGGAGGGAGGGAGGGAGGGAGGGGGGAGGGGGGGAGGGGGGAGGGGGAAGAGACCGCAGGTAGTCCTAGCATATTCTGGAGATGTGTGGAGGAGGACTGGTCTTCTCTCTCGCTTTAACTCTGGCTTGTTTCTCCCTCCTAACCCATCGTTTCCCCTTCTCCTCCCTTCTCATCCCCTCCATCTTCTTCTCCTCCTCCTCCAGGAGCTCCATCACCACCGTCTACATCGAGGTGCTCCCCCCCCAACAACCAGAGCCCCCCTCGCTTCCCAGCCTCTCCTACACCCTGGAGGTCCAGCGAGGCCATGAGGGCTGGAGCCACTCTGTCCCTTCAACCTGCAGGTAGCACTTATCCCACACATTCTGCACCATTTTTACTGTAGTCTGTTGCCCTTCCTGCTTCCTGCTCTGAGGTGGGAGGTCACCTTCCTGTTTGATCAACGGGGCCATTATCTCATACAACTTGACTCCACACACCTTTGTAGAGGGGTATGATGAAGCGACCAAACATGAGATGGGTGTGTTTGTGCATATTTGTGTCTAATGCTATGTGTGTGTTTGTGTGCATGTGTGTCTGTGTGTGTATGAATGTGTTTGTGTGCGTGTCTGTGTTTGTGTTTGGTAGGCCAACAACCATGAAGGAGACCCCATCACCTACACCATCCTGAGTGGCAAGCACAGAACCTGCAGGCTCAAAACAGCAGTATGTTTGCTTTTTCTCATCCACAGCACCAGGCTCCACATGACAAACCTGGAACAGTCAGGAATGTAAAATCCCAAAAGGCTTGAAAATACATGAATCGTTTTTCATTTTTCCCCTCTGTTCATTCTTTTTCTCTCTTCTCTACATTTTCTCTCTCTGTCACTCTCTGTCACTCTCTGTCACTCTCTGTCACTCTCTCTGTCTATCCCGGTTTCTCTACGGGATGCACCAGAGGGTAAAAATGCTGATGAGAATGCTGCATTATCTGATGATACATAATTAATAAGAATACGTAATAAAAACCAACACAAATATAGTGAGGGTTGAAGCAGCCGAGTGAGCATGGGGAAATCTTTCTTCAGCTCTGGAAAAATCCCAGTCTTGCCCTGGATCTGCTCACTCTTTCTGCGTTCTCTCTCTCTCTCTCTCTCTCTCTCTCTCTCTCTCTCTCTCTCTCTCTCTCTCTCTCTCTCTCTCTCTCTCTCTCTCTCTCTCTTTCTCTCTCTTGCCTGCCTCTCTTACTCTCTCGCTTTGCTTTCTCTCTCTCTCTCTCTCTCTCTCTCTCTCTCTCTCTCTCTCTCTCTCTCTCTCTCTCTCTCTCTCTCTATCTCTCTCTTTCTCTCTCGATCAAATGTCAATTTAATGGGAATGCACCAATATGTGTGTGTGTGTGTGGACTGGAAGAGCTGTTGCTGTGTGGTTGGAGGCTTTATGAAATTGGAGTACGCTGTGTGTGTTTCTTCCTTCATCCACCCCAGCGGAAACCTCCACACACACACACACACACACACACACACACACTGCACTCTAGTCAGCCTCACCTGCTCCACCATGGCCAGGCATTTCAATTTTGGTTTCCCGCTCCCCCCACCCCCTTCCTCCCCCTCCAGCCCCCCCCCCCCCCTTCTTCATCCCCACCTCCTTCACACAATCCACCCACCAGGGAGATGGCATGCACGACCACCGTCAACCATCCGCCTTTTGATAGACCCCATCCTGTCTCGCCCCTCCAGCCTGCGGGGCGTGCTGGTGGAGAGGAGCGGGGCTGGGAGGGAGGGAGGGAGGGAGGGAGGGAGGGAGGGAGGGAGGGAGGAGGAGGAGGGAGGAGGGAGGGAGGGGAGGAGGAGAGGGAGGGAGGGGAGGGAGGGAGGGAGGGAGGGAGGGAGAGGGAGCGGGGGGAGGTCCAACCACCACCAAGCATTTCCATAAATGACCTTAAAATGTGCAATAAATCAAGCTCAAAAAGCTCTTTTGTCGTTGCGTACAAAGGATCCGTCTGCTCCGGCAAGGTAGTAGTTTGGGGACAATCAAACCTCCCACTGGCTGTTCTAATCTAACATCTAAAATGTTCATATGTTGCTGTAGTTAAGGCAGACTTCCATTTCTTTTTAATAGATTGACATTGTGTGTTGACTGCACATGTCCTTCCCTCTGCTGTGTGTGTGTGTTTGTGTGCATGTGTATGTGTGAGAGAGGGTATTGTTTATCTCAGCAGGATGTATTTTTGACACCTTAAAGCCTCAGCAGAGAATAGAGAGAGAGAAAGAGAGAGAGAGAGAGAGAGAGAGAGAGAGAGAGAGAGAGAGAGAGAGAGAGAGAGAGAGAGAGAGAGAGAGAGAAAGAGAGAGAGAGAAAGAGAAAGGGAAGACTCACAAAGGCCGATGAAGAGAGTTTAGTTAAGTAGCAACCACTGTCTTTTCCTTGGAGGTGAGGTATTGAGAGGGGCTGTGTGTGTGTGTTCTCCTCAGGACAGGGTTGCTGGTGCTG
>NC_140373.1:10507500-10575000 GCF_054491055.1 Hypomesus nipponensis | reverse complement strand
GAGTATAATGAGCACTGTGGATTACCATCGTCATGGGACAGGGAGAGGAGGAGGAGAGGAAGAGGAGGATGAAACAAGAAGAAGGCAGTGGAGGGAGGGGGGCACCCAGGGGGGGTGGGACTGCTGGAGGGTATCCGTTAGACGACATTCTGTTTGTTTTGCCAAAGTGAACGGCCATTTGCTTTGCATCTCATTCAGGTGTGTTTGTTTACCTGCTTGGGGAGCGGACAGAGGGGCTGGGACTGACGCCAGCCCTGACTGTTGTGGGAGTGAAGGGGGGGGGGGGGGGGTGTTAGACAGGTGCTGGGGCCACCTGTGTTCTTCCACAGCATTTAGTAGGTAGGAGAGGGTACGGCTCAGTGGTTACAGAAGTTGACTCCCTCCCCCCACTCCTCCTCCCCCCATACTGAATGTTGCTTTGGATAACAGCGTCTGCTAAAGGATTACATTATTATGCCACCCCGTCTAGGTGACTGGCTGTCTGTTACCATTCCCAAAATATCCAAAATGTCAATACAATTATGTGTCAGAAGCATGCAAAACACTACTATCATCAGACGAAAAGCAGGTTTCAGCATTTTGCCCAACAGCTCTGACCATGCTGCCAGGGTCAACCACGGCCCTCCGGTCCGACCTTGGAATGTTCCCTAGCGAGGAGTCTTGGACACGTTCCAAACCTAAATATAGGCTGTTAGCTCCCTGCAAGTCATTGCCGGGGACAGGAGCTCCGTTCCAAACCCGCCCGACACGGCACTAACAAGCAGAGAGGGAAGCGATGCCACCGCATCCCAACATCCATCGAACGTAAACACCTTGTTGAGTTTTGTGTTGCTCCGTAAACTGTCTATAACCGTTTGTCTGTGGGGAATGACAGCACCCATGTGTGTGTGTGTGTGTGTATGTTATTACACTGGCAAGAGGCTTATCCATTTGGCTAGCAGAGTCGTCATGCCAAAAGCCAACACTGGCTTGCAGACCAGGAAGTGATGAGTCAGAATGAGTGCTTGAGGAGAAGTGAAGAACTCACATACACCTCCCATAGCACTAGTGACATAGCACTATCAGCAGCCCTCCCTTTCGGGCAAGAGAAAGGGAGAGAGGGAAGAGATGGAGAGAGACAAAGAAACTGAGAGGGGGAGACATGAAGACACAGGGACCAGGAAAGTAGAGAGGGTGGTAGAGGGTGGCAGAGAGAAAGAGCGAGAGAGCAAGAGCGAGAGCGAGAGCGAGAGAGAGAGAGAGAGAGAGAGAGAGAGAGAGAGAGAGAGAGAGAGAGAGAGAGAGAGAGAGAGAGAGATTATAGGGTTATATCTACCTCCCTCCCTCTTTCTACAGAGTTAATGAAGTTGTAATGGGCCTGTTTGAAGATGAATGTTTTCATTACCGTGCTAGCTTCAGTTGGCTGATAACAACGACTTGATCTCCATCCAAGGCTACGTTGGTAAAGATCCTCCTTGTGTCTCCCTCTCCTGAGTGATCTCCTTCCTTCAGAGCCAGAAGCCAAGGCAGATGCTGCTTCGTCGCGCTGTCGACGACTCCGCGAAGACGATGAAAAGAGAGCTGTGTGTGTGAGGCGGGGGCAGGGGCGCGCGGGAGCGCGCGCGCGGGGGGGGGGTTGATATCACCACTTTTGAAACCTTGATGTATCTGTCAGAGTGAAAGCAATCCCTGTTTATATTTAAATAGAAAACGGGAGCCTCTTTTTTCTCCCCTCTCTTCTTAATTCGATTCAAAAGTCTGGCAATTACACATCTCAAAGAGACCTTTCATTCCGCCGGCAGAAAGAGGGCCCTTTTTCTTCCTCTTCTCGGGTGCTTTTAACACGAGCCAGGAAAAGAAGCCTTTTGTATACGTCTCGTATTTTACAGCAGCCCGTGCTAATCTGCACTGTCTCTCTTTCACTAGAAGGTGGATGCTTAAATCCGACGGATAAGAGCCGAGAGAGATGGAGCCATTCTCTTTCTCAGCAGGTCTGTGGTCTCGTCTGTCTGAAGGGGCGCTTCTCGAGGGCACAGCTGTGGTTGAGGCGTGGTTCTTCGTGGTACAGCTTGTGGTCCACTCCGAGGTAGATGGGTGGTTCTCCCCAGTGGATGTGAGGCTCTCCGTGTTCAGAGCGTGGTTCTCCAGGGCTAGAAGCGGGGTTCTCCAGGGTCGATCACGGGGACTCTGTGTCCCCTGCCCTCTCCTCCATAGAGCTGACAGGGGCCTATCTCATTCATTTCCAGAGAGAGAGTGATGGAGAGGTAGAAAGAGAAAGAGAGAGTGAAGGAGATTGGGAGAAAGAAAGAAATTACAGGTAAAATCGTTCCATTTCCACGTTGCTGATTGCTAATCCGTCTGGCGTGATTTGACCTTGCCGTATCGCAAAACCAATCTCAGAGGAACATAGGGGCTGACCATGCTTCAGATGAAACACTTCCATCCTCCAAATGAAGCGATTATCACCACTCTCCTGAAGCTCCTCTCTCTCTCTCCATCCTTCTCCCTCTCTCCACCTCATCCTTCTCCCTCTCTCCACCTCCATCCTCCTCTCTCTCTCCATCTACCTTCATCCTCCTCTCTCTATCCACCTCCATCCTCCTCCCTCTCTACATCCTTCCTCCTTCTCTCCGTCCTCCTACCAGTCTCCCCCCTGGACCTGGTTTGATCTGGGCATGGAGGAGGTAGTGGAGGGCAGAAACACACTGTAACCTCATCCCCATGCTGATCATGCATACTTGTGGATTCATGGCTGCAGCTGCAACATTGTGTACCCACAAGGGTGTCAGCATGTGATCTGTATGCCGGCTATACCTTCTGTTCAAACAGCTGTAGCAGGAGCGTGTGTGTGTGAGTGTGTGTGTGTGTGTGTGTGTGTGTGTGAGTGTGTGTGTGTGTGTGTGTGTGTGAGTGTGAGTGGGTGAGTGAGTGAAAGAAAGAAAGGTAATATTGGTCCGTGTATGAGAGAAAGAGAGAGAAGAGAGAGAGAGCGAAAGGCAAGATAGTGAAAGAGATCAGCCCATACCACTCCCTTGCTACCACACACGCATATTCACATTTCTCCGTTTGTGTGTGTGTGCGTGTGTGTGTGTCCAGGCTACGGACCCAGACGCCGGTGTGAGTGGTCAGGTCCACTACAGCCTCCTGAACCACCAGGCAGCTGTTCACAGGATCTCCTCCAACGGTTGTATCTTTACCTCCCTCCCTCTGGACCGCGAGACCAGGGGACAGTACTTCCTGGTGGTGGAGGCGTCGGACGGGGCGGTCAACCCCCGCAAGACCCGCCTCACGCTGTCCGTCGTCGTTAGCGACGTGGATGACAACAGCCCGGTGTTCTCCCCAGCCCCTGGTACTAAACGTTACCCTGGCAGAGAACAGCCCCAAGAACACTGTCATACTGCAGCTCAGAGTGAGTGTCTGTGTGTGTGTGTGTGTGTGTGTGATCGTCTCTGTTGTTTGTGATTGTGGATATGTTTGAGTGTGTTGACAATCACACAATTATATGTGATTGTGTTAGCATACTGTTGTGTGTGTGTGTGTGCGTGCAGTCCCTTGTGGATCCAATCAGAGCTGTGCTGAAGCGGAATGATTGACAGCTTCTGGGACGATTTAGTCCGCAAGCTGGTGTTCTCCTGTAGCAGCTATCATCACCATAGCCCCCCTGCTGCTCTCTCTATCTCTCTCTCTCTCTCTTTCTCTCTCTCTCTCTCTCTCTCTCTCTCTCTCTCTCTCTCTCTCTCTCTCTCTCACACACTCACACTAACACACACACACACACCGCAGGCCTGCAGACAGGCTGCATTTGGGGCAGATTAAGGGGGCACAGACAGCTGGGTGAGCGCAGCAGGGGAGACCCAGTAACTGTGAAGGTATTCCTGTCACACACCGACTCACCTCAGTGCACACGCCCGCACGCACACACACACACACCCATATACATAGACACACACAAGTACACACAGACATAGACACTCAGACATATTTGGGGTTTGTGTTTCTCACCCATATCTCATTCTGTCTACTCCTATCCTCTCATTTACCCCATGTTCCCCTCTCCTTTTTCCGCCTCCCCCTCTCTCTCTCTCTCTCTCTCTCTCTCTCTCTCTCTCTCTCTCTCTCTCTCTCTCTCTCTCGCTCTCTCTCTCTCTCTCTCTCCCTTCTCCTCTGCCCCCTCCCCCTCTTCCCCCTCCAGGCTGTAGATCCAGATCTCCACTCCAACATCACCTACCGTATCCGTACGGTGGAGGCCCAGCAGCTGTTCTCCGTGCAGCCCTCCTCAGGGGAGCTGTGGGTGCTGCAGAGCCTGGACTTTGAGGCCCTGGCCGCCCCCAACGCCTCCTACAGCTTCCTGGTGGAGGCCGTGGACCTGGGGGGCAGCATGCCCGCAGGCTTGGCCACCGTCACCGTCAAGATCACGGTAGGACCACGACCGGAGCGAGGAAGGGAGGGAGGGAGGGAGGGAGGGAGGGAGGGAGGGAGGGAGGGGGTTGGGACGGATAGGCTCACTGGCACAAGGCCAGTGACAGGCGGACATTAAGACCTTGTCTGACCAATTTCCCTCCAATTTGGTCAGGGCCCCTCTCATGTGTAAGTACAGTACAGCCCAGTGTGTCTTAACCCGCCAGCCATCCGGCAGGGCTGCAGGGTCCTAGTGCTGTGCTTGATGTCCTATTGAGTATGTGCCACTGTGCTTTACGGCTCTGATCACTGCTAATGGGAGCTCTCTGGTCCACCTGACAGCTGCTAATACAGGGAGCGAGAGGGGGAGGGAGGAAGGAGAGAGAGAGTGACAGATAGGGGAAGCCGTAGAGAGAGGGAGCATGCAAGGGAGATGTGAGTGAAGAGAGGGTGCAAGGGAGAGAAAGATAAAGAATGCATCTCATTAATCTGTCTTCACACCCAGCACACACGCTGGCTAATTGTCTCTACTGTCTCTGTACGTGTGTGTGTTCTCACCAGGACATGAATGACTACTCTCCAGTCTTCAGCCAGCCATTGTACCGGGGCATGGTGGCCCCAAACGCCGTCAAGGGAACCATAGTTACCACAGTGACCGCCAAAGACCTGGATCCTCCGGTAGGTACCTGGTCTGCAAGGAGTCTTACCCGCCTCTCATCCTGACCTCGGCCAATGAAGGGGCAGCTGATGTCAGCCCTGGCTCCTGGGATTGGTTTCCTGTCAATAATGTGGCCTTTGAGCTGTTGCTGATTGGCTAAGTGCGGAAAGATTTGATTGGCTGACAAGCTGATGAGACGGTGTGTGGCTGGATAGGAAACTCATGCGATGGTTTGATTTGAAAAACATTTCACACCAAAACGTCTTTATGTATGCTATTTCCATTCTCTTTGTATGGATGTGTGTGTGCGTGCGTGTGTGTGCGTGTGCGAGTGAGAGAGATATCATTACCTCTGGGCCTGTAGAAGCGTCGCTGTTACCAGCAAGACGTTGCAAGGCATGAAATATAATCATCGCCGCGGCAACAAGCTGGTGAACACAGGAAGAATCACATTTTCTCTGCACAAAGCCCTATTTCACTCACTCAGTCACTCACTCATTCACTCTCTCCAAACACACACCCACCCACACTCGCACTAAAACCACACGCACAAACAACACACAGACACACATTAACATATCACACACATACATTAACATATCACACACACATTAACATACCACACACACATTAACATTGACAATCACATGGCACATGCACACACACTTGTAAACACACACCCTCCCCCCCAACACACACACACACAGAGCTCAGTGCCCAGTAGTGTGCACCTGAGTTTCTCCCCTCCCAGTCCTGAAGGTAGTGGTGAGTGATCCAGGCTGTTCAGGCAGCAGGAGGTGTCCTTCACCCGTGTGGTCATCACACTGACAGTGGTGGATTAGCACCAGATTAGCTTCAGCATCGTCACCCCTCGCGAGGCCCCTGTCTCTCTCTCTCTCTCTCTCTCTCTCTCTCTCTCTCTCTCTCTCTCTCTCTCTCTCTCTCTCTCTCTCTCTCTCTCTCTCTCTCTCTCTGTCTCTGTCTCTGTCTTTCTCTCTCTCTCTCTCTCTCTCTCTCTCTCTCTCTCTCTCTCTCTCTCTCTCTCTCTCTCTCTCTCTCTCTCTCTCTCTCTCTCTCTCTCTCTCTCTCTCTCTCTCTCTCTCTCTCTCTCTCTCTCTCTCTCTCTCTCTCTCTCTCTGCACCCTCACCTATCTGATCAGATTATTTGCAGTTCCGCCACTAAGGATTTCGGTATGCGCATAAAACGCTCTCTGTGTGTGCGAGGAGATGCCTTTGTGTGTGTGTGAGCGTGTGTGTGAGCGTGTGTGTGAGTGAGTGTGTGTGTGCATCCTTCCCCATTTCCCTCCCAGCAGCATGTTTGTTGTTACTCTCTGTCATCCTCACCCTGACCACCCACACAGGCCTATATTCCTCTTGTTTCGTTCCTCTCTTTCTTGCCAGCATGCAATCTAGCTAAGGGTATCACTGAGAGGCAGATCCATCTTCTGGTTGTGTGTGTGTGTGTTTCATTAACATAAGGAAGGCCACAGCCAGCTTACTTATATCTGTCTATCGACCGGCCACACTAATCTTCTATTAGTGAGAGGAGCTGGTACATTAATGAAAAACGTTGGTCTCTCTCTCTCTCTCTCTCTCTCTCTCTCTCTCTCTCTTTGGTCTCTCTGTTTCTCTCTGCCCCTCACTCACCCATTCTCTCGCTCTCCCTCTCATTCTAAATGCATTTCTCTCTTTTCCTTCTCCCTTTCTCTCCCCTTGTCTGTCTCCCTCTCTCTTTCATTCTCCTCCTCCTTCTCCCTCTTTCTCTCTCCCCTTCCCTGTGTGTCTCTCTATCTCTCTCTCTCTGTCTCTCTCTCTCTCTCTGTCTCTTTATCTCTATCCTTCTATCTCACTGCCCCCCCCCTTGCCCCTTCCTCTCTCACACACACATTCAATCATGATTTGTCATCCCATCCTCCACCAGGCGCAGCATGCAGGAGAGCTCTGGACTCATGTTGCCTTTACAAACTCTCTCGATCTCTCCCTCCAGCCACCCATCTCTCTCCCCCCTTCTCCTTTTTCTCTTTAACTCTCTCCATGCATCCATCTCTCACTAGCTCTCTCACCCCCTATCTCTCTCTCCCTCACCCTCCTCTATCGTTCTCTCTCCATCTCCTCTTCGCTGTCCATCCCTCCCCCGATATCTCTCTACTATTCCCCGTGCTTTACATGGTGTCTTTCTTTCTTTCTCCCTCTGCCCCCCCCCCTAACTCTCTCTCTCCCTTCCCCCCTCCCCTCTCTGGGCCTGTTGGTGAGTTATGTGTGGGCCCTGATCTCCGTGCTCGAGGGGCCTCTCAGACGGTCCTCCAGGCTGCTGACTCACCAGGCCTGGGGGAGAGGGTCTCCCCGAGGGACGCCCACGGCGAGCGCTCCGGACGGACACCTCTCTCCTTCTGACCAGGGGCTCTGCTCCCTCCAGCCACCAGCCCTGTCTGCAAGAAGAGCCTGACTCAGCGTTTACGTTGGGCAGGAGTTGTGTGACGGGCCCCAGACCAACGCCTTTTTAAATGCTGTCATTCCTAGAGGATAAATCGATTGGAAGATCGAGATTGAACGTGTGTGTGTGACTGAGCAACGTCACACCATTAGAAGCACAGAGCTACAGAGAGAGATTATTGTCTCGAGTATTGTTTGCCCATTATTGTGGCTATTGTGTTTAAAGCAGGGTTTTGTTGCCAAGTAAAAGGCAACAACCTTTCTGGACCGTCCAACCGACTGGTGACTTATCGAGCTGCTGGTCGCCACTAAAATCCACTATGTCCATCCAATCACTTCAGAGGAATGAACAGGAAGTGATGTGTTGTGTCTTCCTGTGTGCCAGGACACCCCGGCCAGTCTGGTGCGCTACAGGGTGGACAGGGACTCCTCCCCCTACAGCGGCAGCATCTTCACCGTGGACGAGACCTCCGGTAGCGTCCTGACGCGCGTCAACCTCAACGAGGAGCCCAACCTCAAGTTCAACGTGAGTCGGTTCACTGCACGACTCCCACTGAGTCACTGAATCGGTCTGCGGGGAGGAAGATTTCTCTCCTGCCTCGTTGAGTCTTGTGTCTTTTCGAATAGAATCTTGATTCAGTGAGTCGTTTGATAGCATCCATGTTGACTCATGCTGTGATGTTGACTCCCTGTGTAGCTGCTGGTGGTGGCGTATGATGCCGGGGAGCCAGTGAAGGAGAACAGCACTCTGGTGGAAATCACAGTCCTGCAACCTTCTGTCATCCCTGTGTTCACCCAGGAGGAGTACAGGTAGCACACACACACACACACACAGTCTCACACACCCACACACACACACAGTCTCACACACCCACACACACACACAGTCTCACACACCCAAACCCACTCGGATCCACATTGAAGTTCTAAGCTGTGGGTATACTTGCAGGATGACGAAGCTGCAATACACCCACACCCACACACACACACACACACAGGCTCCCCATCTTAAGCAGTGTTGGTTGGTGTGAAACCACTCAGCTTGTCTTTTGAAGTGTTCTTTATCTGCTCAGGTAGCAGCCTTCTCTCATCACCTCGTCGCCGGTTACCTGTCTGCCGCCACGGTCGCCAGGGTTACTTGTCTATTTTATAATGGCTCTTTGTCTTTATGAGGTCGTCAGGTTACCATGAAGCATCTTTTGCCTGGTCGGCTCTATGGTGAACAAAGCTTGTGTTACCCCAGCTGTAAATAGCTCTCACCCTCTGTATTGTTAGTGCTGCATGGGTACAGCTTGGTAGAGCCTTACTAAAACAACATTAGAATGAGGGATTGGAATGAAAAGAGGAAAAAAATAATAATAATATAACCCAAATTAAAAACTCAGTACTGTTGGCACCGTCCATCTGCGTAGCCAAGACCATCCAGGCATCACCATTCGACTTGACCTTAAGAAGGTTGGTGTGCCAGCGTGCTGTCAGGGAAACCAACTCAGATGTTAGGGTAAGCCTCATGGATTCAATGTATTGTAATAAGGTTTGTGTATCTGTGTGGGGGGGCAGGGTAATGAACTCAGTCCTGCTGAGACAGATTTGGACCTCATAAACACACTGCTCCCCTGATCACCCCCTGATCACCATCAGCGATGATCCCCAACAAAGAATTAACAACTGTGTCATCGAATCTAGGCCGTTTACGAGGCTCTGTGCGAGATGGATTTCTCATGTCCTTGGCTTAATAATCTTTAGTGACAAAAGTATTTAACTATGCGAGACGCGCAGGCTTCTCAAAGACACAATTGAGCTTGTTGCCTCTGTGTGTGGGCGTGTATTTGTGTGGGTGTGTGTGTGGGCATACACACGTGTGTGTTTGGTGAACCCCACAAGGATAGGAAACAAAGTGTGTGAACCTGCATGTGTGTGTGTGTGAGTGTGTATGCATCTGTCTGTCTGTGTGTGTGTGTGCATGTGTCTCTGTGTCTCTGTATGTGTGTTTTTGCGAGAGTGAGCATGTGTGCATAGGTGTGACCCTGCGTGTGTGTGTGTGGTCTGGAAAGGTGAGATGTGTGTACTGCACGAGACCCTTTCAGCACCCATGTTATGTCTAATTGATTAGATGCTGCAGTGGCCAAAGTGACAGACCACTGGGAACCAATCTAAGTCACGTCTCACACTGCAGATGGGAACGTGTGTCAGGGTGTCTATGTGTGTATGTGGATTAGATGTGTCTGTGTGTGTGTGTGTGTGTGTGCATTTACTTTCTGTAGGTGTGTGTGCGTCTATGCATGCCGGGTGTGTGAGGTGTCTGTGTTTTGCGTGAGTGGCTGTGTGTGTGATGTGTATAAGTGTAAACTATGGACAAAGGAGACTTCAGAATGAGGGTTGGAAGTATATTTCTGAACAGGAGAGTGCAGACGGAGGGGGGTGGGGGTGGGGGTGAGGGATGTGTGTGGGGGCTGTGTCTGAGTGGAGACCAGCCCGTTCTAGGTCCTGGGGGCGAAGAGTGCTGTCTGTTTTCTTTCCTCTCTCAGCTTATCTCATAAAACCAGGTAATGAAGCACCACTGAGTTTACCTAAATCACCCAGCATGCACCTTGCCTCGCGCCGGTTTGTCATTTTGACGATCAAACAGCAATCACTGTCTCCTTTTCTGCTTAGTCCTCCGGCTGACTTAGCTCCCCCGTCTTCTTGTCTCCTTACCTCTCCCCATCTCTCCTCTCTCCTCTCCCCGCCTCTCCTCTCCTCTCCCCATCTCTCCTCTCCCCGCCTCTCCTCTCCCCATCTCTCCTCTCCTCTCCCCCGCCTCTCCTCTCCTCTCCCCGCCTCTCCTCTCCCCATCTCTCCTCTCCCCGCCTCTCCTCTCCCCGCCTCTCCTCTCCCCCGCCTCTCCTCTCCTCTCCCCCGCCTCTCCTCTCCTCTCCCCGCCTCTCCTCTCCTCTCCCCGCCTCTCCTCTCCTCTCCCCGCCTCTCCTCTCCCCCGCCTACTCCTCTCCCCGCCTCTCCTCTCATCTTCTCTCTCCACCTCTCCTCTCCTCTCCCCATCTCTCCTCTCCTCTCCCCGCCTCTCCTCTCATCTTCTCTCTCCACCTCTCCTCTCCTCTCCCCATCTCTCCTCTCCTCTCCCCGCCTCTCCTCTCCTCTCCTCTCCCCGCCTCTCCTCTCCTCTCCCCGCCTCTCCTCTCTCATCTTCTCTCTCCACCTCTCCTCTCCTCTCCCCATCTCTCCTCTCCTCTCCCCGCCTCTCCTCTCCTCTCCCCGCCTCTCCTCTCCTCTCCCCGCCTCTCCTCTCCCCGCCTCTCCTCTCATCTTCTCTCTCCACCTCTCCTTTCCCTTTCCTTTCCTGTCCCTCCCCCTACTCTGGTGTGTTTGTGGTGTTTATGCCTAACAATTTATTATTCAAACAGGGCTTATTTAAATGCACAGACACAAACACTTCTGAAAGTAATTGTAAATCAAGGGTGGTGAATGAAGATGCTTATGGTGTTGCCGTGGGTTGCATCAGCATGGTGAGGGGCAATAATGGTGTTTCCTGTCAGATTATGTGAGTGCTGATGGGTAATGGTGTTTCCTGTCAGGTGATGTGCGTGTTGATGGGTAATGGTGTTTCCTGTCAGGTGATGTGAGTGCTGATGGGTAATGGTGTTTCCTGTCAGATTATGTGAGTGCTGATGGGTAATGGTGTTTCCTGTCAGATTATGTGAGTGCTGATGGGTAATGGTGTTTCCTGTCAGGTGATGTGCGTGTTGATGGGTAATGGTGTTTCCTGTCAGGTGATGTGAGTGCTGATGGGTAATGGTGTTTCCTGTCAGATTATGTGAGTGCTGATGGGTAATGGTGTTTCCTGTCAGGTGATGTGCGTGTTGATGGGTAATGGTGTTTCCTGTCAGGTGATGTGAGTGCTGATGGGTAATGGTGTTTCCTGTCAGGTGATGTGCGTGTTGATGGGTAATGGTGTTTTGATGATGATGATGCTGGCAGACACCCTTCTAGTAAAGAACCCTGTGTGTTTTGCACATGCACACACAGTCACTCACACACACTTAAACACTCATACACCCAGACATGCATGTTTCTGATGACATTCAGCCCTCTGGTCAATGGCTGCAAACATCAGCTCTGTTTCAATGATTGACCATGTTTGTCTTTCCTCTGTGTGCTTTGCACCTCTGAGAGAAACACTAATGATGTCTCACAAAACACCAAGCGTCCTCTCACACAAAGACCCCACTCTCATAAGAGCCCTAAAACATGAACACGGATATGAATGTGCTGTCAAAGCCTTGCCAAAGCTGTTACTCTAAAAATACACCAGTCGCCATTACAGACTCACACAAGGTAACCTTCACCATCGCATCCGACTGGAGGGTCTGTCGACGCTGTTAGCTTCTGACAAACACACTCTGCCAACACACGCTCACTCACACTCTGCTCACACACACTCAAACAACACTCAAACCCGCTCTTTACATAAACACTCTCCTAGTATAATCTCAAACTCACACTGTTTTATAGACCGACATAGGCCTCACTACACAAAGTTTGAGAGTGAGAGAGAGAGAGAGAGAGGGGGAGAGAGAGAGAGAGAGAGAGAGGGGGGTAGAGTGGGAGAAAGTGGGAGAGGAGAGTATGATAAAGATGGAAAGATAAATAGTGGGGAAGAGTAGAGAGAAAGAGAGGAGGGGAGAAAGAGAAAGGGAAAACAGAGAGAGGGACAGAGTGTTGTGACAATAGTTGAAGGACTCTGGAACAGACAAATAAGGCGCCTCCCAGTCATCAGGATCAAGAGCTGTGATTGGTCACGCCTCGTTAGGGACATCCCTTAATCAAGGCCTGGCCAGACCTTTAGGCAAACACAGGCACCACACACAATACCAGCACGGGATTGGTCAATCACTAGATTAACTAGCATACATAACAATAGAAGTGGAGGGACGAGGGAATAATGTGCTGTATCTAGAGGGGAGAAGGGAGATAGAGAAGGGGGAGGGAGAGGGAAGGGGGAGGGAGGAGAGGAGAGAGGGAGGGAGAGGAGGAGATGAGGGGTGAAGAGGCGAAGGAAAGTCTGTGCTGTTTGAATAGGGGGGAGGAGGAGGTAGAGAGGAGGAGAGGAGGATCGGTAGTTGAATGAGCATGTGTCCTCTTGTTGTTTATGAATGATATTTTATGTGAATATAACGATAACCCCCCCCGGGTTCTCGTTCACCTACACCAGGTCCTGGTGTTAAGATATTCACGCCTCCTGTTGCATTATTGATCTCACATAGACTATTTGTCTCCTCCTAAGGACCCGTGGGATTGGTTAAGGCCAGAACAGCGCCGCGTCCCAATTATGCATCCTGTCAGACTGAGAGGGAGGAGTCAGAGAGAGGGAGGGTTCAGACAATTACTGTTCTACTAATGTTGTTTAAAATGCCTGTGCTGTTTTATTGGACACTAAGAGCCCGCTCTGATGCTTACTTGGTGTGTTTTCTGCCAGATGCTGTTTTTCTCATTGCCCTCATAAATCAGAACCATCACCAGTCTTTAGAGACACACACACACACGCTCGCGTGTACACACAAACACCCCACCCACTTACCTACGTAAAACCTCACACACACACACACAAGCTCGCGCAAACACGCTCACTCGCATACACACAGCCACACACTCAAACGCCTCATCAAAACATCACAGATGCATTCCTGTAATGATAGCTCCAACGACACACATGCTAATGCCACCCCCCTCCTCCCTCCTCCCAACACACACACACTCTCATGTACACGCGCTCAGGCGCACACAATGCTTGCTACTCAAGCAGTGTACTAATACTGATAAACTGATATTCTTCGGCGTCTTTCTTCCATTTCTTCCAGTAGCATCCATTATGCATCACTCCCAATGGCTTGTTATTCTGACAGCCCCATGAGAGACCCGCGAGACTCCGGTAGACCAGGCACACTTCCCAGAGTGCACTGCTCTGATGGCTGACCTTAAAACTCCTGTTTGGAGAGGACAGCGGTATGCCAAACGACTGTGAGCTCCTTAGACACATATTCACACACACACTCACACATATTCACTCACACGCGCACTTACACACACACACACACAGTTTTGAAAAGGTCAGCCGGCTTATAATTCCCAGAGCCAGGCATTTTAGAGGGAGAGGACGCTTCTAAAGGATCTTTTACTGGAGGTTGTCTCTCTGTTGGGGGGATGGGTGGGGGGTAAGACAATAGTTAGCTTTAGCTCTCCCCCACTTCCTCTCTCTTTTCTCTTTTCTCTCTGTCTATCCATTAATCTCTCCAATCTTTCCCATCCCTCCATTCTGTCTATCCGCCCATCCATATTTAACTCATCCCTCCATCCGTCCATCCTTCCATTTTTAGAAAGAGTTTATCGTCCTGCATCCAAACAGCAGATTGATGGTGTTTGAATACCAAGCTGCAAGAGTGTGTGTGGGTGTGTGCATGCATGTGTGTGTGTGTGTGTGTGTGTTGGAACCCTCTTGGTAACCAGTAACCCCCTCTCCCTACCACAGCCAGGCTTGCTGTGCTCTACTACTGGCTGCTTCACTTCATTTGTATTCAAGTCGTCAGAGGTAGTTATACTGAATTATAAAAACCACGTATTATTCAGCTCAGGCTTTAACGGTGTTTTTCATGGCTCTGTGAGCGATTGTGCTGCTCTTGTTGAGGGATACATGTGTTTTGTCAATTTGGTCAATGCCTGAGAAAAGAGGAAAGGATGAGGCATGCTCAATTTCTCCTTGTTTACTGTCTGTTCCCATTTCAGTCAAACGGTTGTCTCTGTCAGAAAAAGATGTTGATGTGATTCACATTAACATGTAGTCATTTAGCAGACGCTCTTATCCACAGCGACTTACAGTAAGTCTATAAAATATAGATTTGTATTCTAAATGATCGGACCTCGCCCATGTTGCCATGCACTCCAGATGGCTCAACTTTAATGTACACTTAGAATTAACTTATTACGTTTTTCACCCTTTTGACCATTGATATGTTTTGGTGTCAAAACTGTCTGTGTGAGAGCACAGCTCATCTCCATGGCCAAACATTAGAATTCTTCCAGAAGTCTCTAGAAGGATTATCTTGCTCGGCTACGCTCTGAGAAGATTTGGCCTCTTCTGCTGATCACTGCTACTGTCCTCGAGAAAGAGAGAGGGATGGAGCGAGAGGGATAGATGGGGAGAGAGAGGGAGATGTAGAGACAGAGGGATAGAGTGAGCCGAATGGAGAGAAAGACAGATGTAGAGAGATAGATAGGGGTAATGGAGAGAGAGATAGAGGGAGAGAGAGATGGGAGAGAGGGGGGCAAGTGGAAGACGGGGAAAGATGCAAAAAAAAAGAGAGGCAAATAGGAGACATAGTTGAAGAGAGAGAGAAAAACAAGGGACAGAGAGGAGTAGAGATAGATGGAATGAGGGAGAAAGAGAGAGAGAAAGAGAGAGAAAGAGAGAGGAGAGAGAGAGAGAGAGAGAGAGGTCTAAAGATAGACGGCAGCAGGTTGACTGATGGAGGAGAGGAGGACTGTGAGGCTGGAGTGGGGCTGGCTTCGCTCTGTGGACCTCATTAGAGGCCAACACTTAGGAACGGGCTTCTGGAGCAGCCATTAGTGAGGTGTCAAAGAGTGAGAGTGTGTGTGCATGCGTGTTTGTGTGTGTATGAGTGTTCATGTGTGTGTGAGTGTGCATGTGTGAGTTTATGTGTGTGTGTATGTGTTTTCTGTTATCTCGGCGAACACAGCTTGGCCACAGGCTGGGCGAGCAAGAGCTCTGATTGGTGAATAAGGGAGAGAGGGATTACCACAGTGACTGAGTTACTGAGCAACACACACTCTGGCAGGTGTGTGTGTGTGTGTGTGTGTGAAAACATTAACCGAGAACTGCAGGAGGAGAAGACTAACAGCTGTAATACCCTCATACTGGAGACTCTGCTGGCTGGTGGGAGGAACACTCCTCATGCTGTGCATGTGTGTGTGCTTGTGTGGGCGTGTGTGTGTGTGTCATGCCTGCCGTCAAATACACATGTTGAGGCTGGTGTGTGCATACGTGAGGACCTTGAGCAAGGAGAACACACACAGGAGAGGGGAGATACGGCAGCTGAGACATGGTATTGAGGTGAAAGAAAAACTGAAAAGAAAAACTGAAAGAAAGAAATCTACAAAGAATACTCTTCAAAAATACAATTTTCGAAAAAAGTTTGTGCGTTAGAGTGTGTGTGTGTGTGTGTGTGTGTGTGAGTTTGCTCGTTGAGAGATATTGGCTAGCCTGCAGGTCACAGTAATATTCCCTCCAGCAGAGCAGCTTGTATTACCATGCGGCAGGTGTCTCCACACTAACACAGACAGTGTTGTCAGGCAGACAGAGAGTTTGGCAGACAGACACACAGACAGGTAGACAGACATCAGACAGACAGGCAGACAGACAGACACACAGACAGGCAGACAGACACACAGACAGATAGACAGACATCAGACAGACAGGCAGACAGACACACAGACAGACATCAGACAGACAGACAGACAGACAGACAGGCAGACAGACATCAGACAGACAGACAGACAGACAGACAGACAGACAGACAGACACACAGACAGACAGAAAAACACATAACAAACTCGTGTCTGCAACAAACTCGAGACTACTCATGAAGCTGTGCTAACATTGCTAGTTCATCCTCCCTGTTTCTCTTCACAGCCTACTGTTTACATGACACGGTTTAAAACTAGAAGGTAGCCTTCCTTGACATTAGTGTTTGTGTGTGCATGTATGTGCGTGTGTGTGCGCATGCGTGCGTGTGGCTGTGCGTGTGGCTGTGTGTGTTCCAGGTTTCCTCCTGTCAGTGAGAAGGCGTCCGTGGGCACCATGGTCGGCGTCATACTTGCAGCAGCTGTCAATCAAACCATAATCTACTCCATTGTCGAGGGCAACGAGGGGGGTGAGTGTATGTGTTTGTGTACACGTATAGAGATCCCGACAATGTGTGTGGCTTTACGTGTTTGTTTCAGAGGACTACTTATAAATGAATGTGTGTCTCTCTGTGGATGCATGTGTGTGTGTTTCTCTCTCTCTCTGTGTGTGTGTGTTTTTATGTATGTATATGCCTCATTGTGTGCATGTATAAATGTGTGTGTGTGTCCGTGTGTATGCGCGTGTCTCCGCGTGTGCGTGTGTCAGGCGAGTTTGCGGTGAACAACAGCACAGGAGTGATCTCCACGGCCAGACCTCTGGACTACGAGAGGAACAGCAGCTTCATCCTCAAGGTGGAGGCTGACTCCATGAGGCTGGTGGCCTCCAACCAGCGAGCACCCTCCAAGGGTGAGGGTGGGAGGGAGGGAGGGAGGGAGGGAGGGAGGGAGGGAGGGAGGGAGGGAGGGAGGGAGGGAGGGAGGGAGGGAGGGAGGGAGGGAGGGAGGGAGGGAGGGAGGGAGGGAGGGAGGGAGGGAGGGAGGGAGGGAGGGAGGGAGGGAGGGAGGGAGGGAGGGAGGGAGGGAGGGAGGGAGCTGTGGTTCAGGATTCGCGAGCAGGTTTAGAGTTACCCTCCTACGCCCGTAGCGTGTCTTCAGCACTGCCAGAATGTGTGTGTTGAACTCTGTTTGCGTGTGTGTATTGAGCAGTGTGTGTGTGTCCAGCCAACACAGCCAAGGTGGTGGTGCAGGTTCAGGATGAGAACGACCACGCACCCGAGTTCCTCCAGCCTCTGTACCTGGGGGGCGTGGCCGAGGACGCCAAGACCTTCACCTCCGTCCTGCAGGTCCAGGTACGCCACACGTGTGTGTCTAAACCTACCTGTGTGTGTCTGTGTTTACCTACCTGTGTGTGTGTGTGTGTGTGTGTGTGTGTGTGTGAACATGGTTACTGTGTACACAATCTGCCCTGAGCTGCCCTGAGCTGCCCATAGAGAGGTGATCCTGTATTCCTGACTGTAATGAGATTAGCAGGTCAGATTGACGGAGCCGCCCCCCCTCCCCCCCTTCAACCCTTCTCTCTGTGTGTGTCCGGGTCTGTCCTTGTCGTTTTCTGTTTGTGCACGTGCACTTTTTGTACACGTGTACGCTTGTGTGCTACATGCGTGTGTGTGTGTATGTTTTCAAGTATGCCTGCGTGTGCGTGTGTGTGTGGCTCCTCTCTGTGTGGGGGTGTTCCCTGAGCCCCGGCCCCCATCCTCAGCTCTACTCTCTGGGTAGCAGGACCTCCAGCGCTGGCCTCCTCTTGGTGGCCTGGTAGCTCCCCGCCCCCGGTTACCCACCCTGTAAACCCTTTCATTAGTCTGGAACAAGGAAGGGATAATTGAATCCTCCAGGAGTGGAGGGGGGGAGCTGAAGACAGAGATCCAGGAAGGGTAAAGGAGAGATGGAGGAGAGAGAGAGCGATGGGGGAGAGATAGATGGAGAAGAGGTAGAGAGATGGTGAAGAGAGAGAGACCGATGGAGATAAGGGAGAGAGAGATATCAAGAGAGAGAGAGAGGGAGAGGTGGGGAAAAGGGAGAAAGAGAGAGCGATGGAGAAGAGATAGAAGGAGACGGAAAATCGAGAGCGTGCCATGGAGACACTGAAACTAGATGAAGGGATGTTTTTTTCTTGTTTTGCTCCCTGTGCCATTCTCTCACTCCTTAGTCCTCCTCTCTTCCCCCGTTCTTTTGGCGTCTAACTAATTGAGAGGGAGGGAGGGAGAGCAAGGGCGGATTGGAGAGAGGGAAGAAGAGAGAGAAGAGGAAGGAGAGAAAGAAATGAAGGGAGGGATTTGAGAGAGAGGAAGGGCGGCACGCAGCATGAGAGAGAGAGAGAGAGAGAGAGAGAGAGGGAGAGAGGGAGAGAAGGAGGGAGGGAGGGAGGGAGGGAGGGAGGGAGGGAGGGAGGGAGGGAGGGAGAGAGAGAGAGAGAGAGAGAGAGAGAGAGAGAGAGAGAGAGAGAGAGAGAGAGAGAGAGGACCCAGGCCAGTCCACCTGTGAGAGTTCTTGTGGTGCTTAGTGAACTATTGAGCATATTGAGGAGATATTGTTAGTCTTAATGAGTCCTGGGGGAGGGGCCTGTCCTGTACCCTGGTCCCACTCACACAATCCTAATATAACTCACTGTCATTGTGTGTGTGTGTGCGTGAGCATGTGTGTGTGTGTGGAAGACAGAAGCTGGAGCACACGAGCGCTCACAGCTCAAACACTCCCCCTACAGTTTCACAGAAGAACTACAACACAGTGCTTGACTAAGCAATGAGCTCTGAAATGAACACAATCTTACTTACATGTGTGTGTGTGTGTGTTTGTTTGTGTACGTGCTTGTGCTCAAGTTCATATCTGCGTGGGTTCCTTTGCCTTTGTGCATTTGTGTATCTCTGTGTAAACGCCTGGTTTTCTGTGTGTGTGTGTGTGTGTGTGTGTGTCCACACGCCAGGCTGTCGACAAGGACACGGGGAACTACAGTGCGATGTCGTACCGTCTCGTCATACCGCCCACGGCTGACGGCAAAGACGGCTTCGTCATCGAGCCTCTGACCGGCCTGATCAAGACCGCCATCATGTACCGCAACCTGCGGCGCTCCTACTTCAAGTTCACCGTCGTTGCCACCGACAACTACGGCGAGGGGCTCAGCAGCAAGGCGGATGTTGTGGTGAGTGGTCACGTGATTACGATTTGAACCGAAACTTAATTGACAGACCCTACCTGTGAGGAGGAACAGGAAAAGGCTATTACGCTACCCTTCAAACGGACACAAGTGTAGCTTTTACTGCGTGGGCATGATGGTGTTCCAGGTTCAAAGCAAAAAACTTTATTGGCATACCTTGACCTACGTACGTAGACAACATCTTTGGAAATGTGATTGTGGAGAAGGTTAGTGCTTTGGTTAGCCTTACTGGTTCTATAGTTGATCATACACAAACACACGCACACACACACACGCACAACTAATCCATGTCAGGGCTCTAGAGAGGTAACAGGGCTCCAGTTTGTGGATGGGCACCAGACCACAGGACTAATATCTCACCCTGGACTGCTTCGCTCAACACTCTCCTCCCTCACACACTTGCAGAAACCACTTTAGTTTAAAAACGACAAAGTATTGATGTTCTAATCAATGCAGAGGGGACAAGGAGAGCACAGTGCCAAGTGTTGTGGATTGTCTGGCCGCCGTGTCTTAGTGTGTGGATGTGTTCGTGCCTGCCTGCCTGCTTGTGTTTGTGCCTGCGTGTGTGTGTGTGTGTGTGTGTGTGTGTGTGTGTGTGTGTGAGTTGGAATGCGTGTGTGTGTGCCTGCTTGTTGTGTGTGTGTGTTGAGTTGGTATGCATACGTGTGTGTGTGTGTTTGTCCAGTGTTGTTGGCCATTGGCCAGCACTTTAAATGGGTCCATCCCAGACCTGATAGGAGTCATTGATTGTGCATTAGAGGCCTGTTCCTCTGGCCTTCTCTGGGATTTACAGGAGTACTGGACCAGATCCTTCTGCAGAACCTCCTCCTCCAAGTCCTGGATCTGCTCCCAGATCTGCATCTAGCTGCTTGTGTGTGAGCTTGTCCTGTGTGTGTGGACTTGTGTGTATGAGTTTGTTAACTGCTGTGTGTGTGTGTGTGCGTGTGTATTTATCTCTTGGTGTGTGTTAACCGGTGTGTGTGTATATGTATGTGTATTGACTGTGTGTGTGTGTGTATCTGTTGACTGGTGTGTGTTACGCTGAGTGTGTCAACCGGTGTGTGTGTGTGTGTTGTCCAGGTGTCGGTGGTGAACCAGCTGGACATGCAGGTGGTGGTCTCCAACGTTCCTCCCACCGTAGTGGAGCAGAACAAGGATCAGCTGATCAGGTGACACGTCTAGTAGAACACACATCTGGACACACACCACATCAATATATCCAAGACACATCTGGTACAACATGCATCTAGATAGCTAAGAGAACATGTCCAGTGTAGTATACCTTTATTGATCCAGGCTTGCACATCTGGTGTGATAGACATCTATCGATCTCTAGTCGTCTCAGTACGGTAGACAGTCTATGGCAGACATGTATCATTTGATATTTCCAGCCCCGTCCTTGTCTGCGCTATCTCCTACATCTCTCTCATTGCTCCTATCTCGGTGTCTGCGCGCGTCTCAGTGTAATTACCGTGAAGCACCCTATCTAGATGTCATATCCTCGTCTCAGAGCCGGATCTGATATTTCCCTCCTCCGCTGGGGTGTGTGTGTGTGACGCTGGCGTCTTCCGGAGTGTCTGGGAGAAGAAAACACTTCAGCTCTCTTCACTCCAGGCCCTTTCAGTGGCAGGCAGGTGTTGCAGGAGGAACAGGATTCAGCGTGGCATGGAGGGCCTGGGGCCGTGAATAACCGCAACTGCTTTTTTTATTTTTTTTATCACCAGCACTCTAGGATAAAACGATCCCCTGCTGTTTGACGACTGCTAAATGAAATGTGTGTGTGTTCATCACTTAACGCCTGTGTATGTGTGTGCGAATGTCTGCATCTGTGTGTCTATGCCTGTATGTGTGTGTGTGTCTCTTTGTGTGTCTATGCCTGTATGTGTGTGTGTCTCTGCATGTTTGTGTGCGTGTGTCATACGTGTGTGTGTCCAGTATTCTGGAGCGGTACGTGCAGGATCAGATCCCGGGGGCCAAGGTGGTGGTGGAATCCATCGGGCCTCGTCGCTTCGGAGACGGCTTCGAGCAGGAGGATTATGGGAAGTCTGACCTGATGGTGTATGCCATCGACCCTCTGACCAACAGAGCCATCTCCAGACAGGAGCTGTTCAAGTGAGCTTGCCTGGAGCCTGCCTTCCCTAGCACACACACACACACAAACACACATACACAAACACAGACATACACATGTAACATGTGCATGCACACATAGTGACACCTACACACAACACGCACACACACATTTAAAGTGACACTCAGTGAGGGCTTTAGGGCAGGGTCGTCCCTTATGCAGGATGAAGGTCAGGGGAGGTGTGTGTGACCTGTCTGTGTGTGTGTGTGTGTGGAGGGGGGAGCTGCTGTGAGAAGTGTGCTTCTAGCAGGGACGCAGACTGGTGTGACGGGGTGTGTGTGTGTGTGAGGGGGGATCAGAGGGGGCAGGGGGGGGGGGGGGGGGTTCAGGGTTGACATAGCCTATTACTGTGCTCTGTGTTACACGCTGGCCTACGCTCACAGGTCCATTAGAGTCGACCCCCCCCTGTGACAACAGCCCCAGTTCTGCCACTCACTGCCCAGCAGCCTGCGGCCTCACACACACACACACATACTCACACTGGAACACACGCACTTACATACGGACACACACACATGCATGCATACAAACACACATGTGTTATACACCTTTCTGTTACACACATACACACATACGCGGACACACACACTGAAACACACACAGCTCTGCCTGTTTCAGTCTTCCAGCAGTGAGCCGTTGGTCTAATGGTCTAACAAAGACCACATTGTGCTGTTGCTTTAAATGCTGTGGTAGTGTTTGTCCATTTCCTTGTAAAAATGAACACGGGCTGAACACACACACGCACGCACACACATATGGTGCACAACACCTTCATCCCACCAAACCACCCAACCCCCTCCCGGTGTCAACCTCCCCCTCTCCTTCCCTGTACGCAGGTTCCTGGACGGGAAGTTGCTGGACATCAACAAGGAGTTCCAGCCGTACCTGGGGCGCGGCGGGCGCATCCTGGAGGTGCGCACGCCGGATGTGGTGACCAGCGTGAGGAAGGCCGTGCAGACGCTGGGCTACAGCGAGGGGGCACTGCTCGCCCTCGCCATCATCATCATCCTCTGCTGCATCCCCGCCATCCTCATCGTCATCGTCACCTACAGGCAGTGAGTACAGGCGCTGCGGGGGGGGGGGGGGGAGAGAGAGAGAGAGCGAGAGAGAGAGAGAGAGAGAGCGAGAGAGAGAGAGAGAGAGAGCGAGAGAGAGAGAGAGAGAGAGAGAGAGAGAGAGAGAAGGCGGAGGTGGCGGACAACGGTAAACGGACGGATGACACATTGCTTTACAGCGGAATCCTCTGTAACTGGCCTCAGTCCCCTTGTCTGTACAGAGACACCGCAGGGGAAAACAAGCAGCATAGCAATCTGTGTTTCTATACCAGCACCAGGGATCATAATATTCAACTGTGGCAATGACAATAATGATCTCTGTCTCTGTACATGACCTTTCTTATGACTCACACGGTTTCTCTTTCTGTCTCTCTTCCATTCTCTGCTGTCATTATCAACAGGTTTAAAGAGTGAGTATCATCATCTTTATTATGATTATGTTGGTCTTCTGCGGTAAACGTGTTTGGTTGTGTGTTGTTTCTTCCCCCGTCTGTCTACTGTCAGTGATTGAGATCAGAGAGGGCAACGATACTGCGTGCTAATAAATACTGTATTATTGATGGAAGGAAGGCCTATTTCTCCACATTTCTCCCGCATGTTGCAGTCCTAGCCTGTATAAATAAGAAATGACTTGGCAAAATAGCTTTCTTTGAGTTTATTGTTCTGTCAGACCCAGTTTGTACCAGATCGCAAATCCATCTGTGTGTCTGCATGTATTATTCAAAAGTGTCCTCTCAGAATTGTATTGGTGCAGTACACTTAAAACCCAACTTTTTCTGAAGCCTTGCCACAATAAACCGGAAGGTAACAATGCAAGAAAGGTGTATAACATATATTCGTTTTACTAGTTACATTTTTGATAACCACAAGCTAAAGAATATTGTACTTAAATTACACGTACAAAGTATAAGCACAAACATACTCACATTATGTTGAAGTTGTCAATACATATGTGTTTATACAATATAAATTGAAGTACACTTCCAATTGAGTAGAAAAATATCAACATAACGACAATGTGAAAAGCTCAGATAAAAAGCAAAATACAATTTTTCAGGTTGGGTCAGGTCATGTCAACTCTTGGATTTACAATACGTGATGTGATATTTCAACGTGAAATGTATTCAATGTGTCAGCTGTAGGAATACTATTTAAACAACATACAATCTCTGTCAGTGACGATCCATTGGGGGCTGGGTAACCGTGTGTAAACCCCTTCCCTCCTCCTCCGACCCAGGCGCCAGGCAGAGTGTGCCAAGACAGCCCGCATTCAGATGGCCCTGCCAAGCGGCAAGGGTGTGGGCGCCCCCACCAACAACCTGTACGAGGAGCTTGGAGACAGCACCATGTGAGTGTCGGGGGGGGGGGAGTCAGCGTGTGAGGGAGGAGAGGGGAAAGGTGGCGCACAGGCCTCTTCAGGTCTACAGACAAGGCTCCTTGGTTCCTGAAGCTTTAGCTCAGCCAGTTATCCCAGGAGGTTGTCCATTGGTTGGATTCAGGGGACTTGGGGTTCAATTCCTGTCCGGTACTTTTATTGACGTACTGTGCTGTAAGCTGTGCTGGGCTGAATCGGATCTATCGTTTTGACGACTTCTCCACGCTACCATGAGGGTGGGTTCTGGTTCCGAGTGCCCGGTGCTGCGGATGTGGTGTTCCGTGTTCTATGTGTCGTCTCGCCTCGCACCGTCTCCATGCCGACGTGACAGGAAGGAAGTTGTGCTTTCCCCATCTGCAGCCTCTCTCTCTGAGATTTCCTGCAGGCATTAGCATAACAAGGCACAGCGTGCTAGGAATATCTGGAATGGGAAGTTCCTGTCTTATGGTGGGCGATGGACCTTTGAACGAGGCTTGCATGCATAGCCCAGTGGAAAACCACAGCAGGACATGAACGTCAATTAAAGAGAATTCAAACAAATTTGGCCCCTAATTCATAAGGCCTGTGGGGAACATAATTAAGTCAATCGATAAGATGCTGAGTGCTTGAACGCCTGTGTGTTTGTGTCGGCTGCCGCTAGGCAGTGAATAGACCTCGTGTTGTGGGGTGGGATGAACTGGACTGGGCTGGGATGAACTGGGCTAGGCTGCGCTGTACCGAGCTAGGCTGGGCTGGACCAGGCTGGGATGCACCGGGTTGGGCTGGGATGGAGAATGTGGTTCTGTCACCAGCTGATCCCAGGTCTGCTTGGCCTGGTTCCGATCCTTCATCAACAGTGTAGTCAAACTCCCTATGCACTCACAACACCCCCCCTCACCACCACCCCCTCCCCCCACACACCCAGAGAATGTAACCACCAACAGCATTCCCCTACAGCAGGTAGGCCACCAACCAAACCACATGTCATGTCCAGTAGGCTACGATTACCCAGCACACCTACGAGGGTTCGGGAACACGTCCGCACACTCGTCTGTCTTATTCATCGCTGATCCTTCTTGTCCGTGCTTCCCCCCCCCCCCCACACTCACCTGTCTCTCTCTCCTCTTCATCTGTCCATCCTCTGCTCTCCTCCATCCTTCCCTGGACTCCAGACTGAAGTGAGTACATGTGCGGATGTTCTTTAGAACTGTGCTAGCTTAAGCGTTAGCGCTGCTTCTTTCTATAGCTTGTGCTTGTGTGTAAAAGCATAGCTAATGGTGTGTCGGTGTTTGTAGACTTGCCGTAGCATGAGTGTAGCGGTACCCGTGTGTGTAGAATATAGTTTTCTGATTAGCGTGAAGGTGTCTGTAGCATGGGAGATATTGAAGGATTTACCTTTGGCATGCCTAAATCCTGATTGGTAGACTTAATCAGATTTGATTCACTGATTAGGATTAGCATGCCAATGGTAAATCCTCTCCATTGTCCCATAGTATAACGGCCTACTGCACTTCAGTAGTGAACCCCACCGTCTATAGTGCAGATCAGAGCTGTTGCCAGTTGTGGAGACTCTGGATTAATGTGTCGTGTTTTGCTCTTTAACAAATGCTAGGAGAGGAGAGAGGTAAGGGGATGTCACAGAGGATCGTATGTTGTGTGTGTTTTAGCTTCAGTCTTTAGCCTCTAGATCTCCTCCAACCCTCGTAGGGCTGGATCGTGTCTGTGGAACGTGTTAGTACAGAATGCCGAGTCTTCTCACTGGTGCTAGAGGGATCTAGAAATGATCTGCTGGTTTATATGGGTGTTTTGCAGTGTTGTGAACGCATTTGATAGCGTATTTATTTAGCAGACACGTTTAGCCTGAGCAATGCACAGATGAGGATTTGAACCTGCAGCTTTTAGATTGGCAGTCGAACGCGCTCACCCGCTAAGCCACCTGCCCTTGTTGTGCCAGCGCAGGGTTGGAATGACGTAGCTCTCCACCCTTATCCGTTCATCCTTCACCTCTCGCCTTTCCTCCATCTTATCACGTTTGGGCTGTGCTGTCTCTCCCCGCCCTCCCCCCCGCCCCGCCGCCCTCGCCCGCAGCCGTCGCTGCGTTCTGGAGGAAGGCGACCGGCAGCGTCTCATCAGCACCTTCGCCTCGCGCGCCATCGCCGCCCACCAGCAGTCCAGCGCCAACGGCATCCTCCTCAACAACATGCCCAAGTCCGAGTCCAACATCACCTTCCTGTCGGACGAGAACCCGCTCACCACCAAGAACCCGCTGTTCTGCGACGGCACCCTGAGCAGCCCGGACACGCTGGGCCGCAGCCAGAGGCGCAAGGACCTCCTGGGGAGCGGCTCCCTGCCCAGGAGAGGCCTCCTCCGGGACTCCTTCCTCCGCTTCTCCCCCGGAGGCGGCGGCGGTGGGGGTGGGGGAGGAGCAGGGGGAGGCCACAGCTGGACCCTGCCCTCCAGGCTGCGGCGCCGGGACATGTACGCGTCGCTGAGGCGCCAGGTGGTGATGGACCCGGTCCAGTGGGAGCTGGAGCTGCTGCAGTCGGAGCTGCGGGCCAGCCGGGACGAGGGGCTGGACGGGGAGCTGGAGGAGGACGAGGACGCGGCGCTGGGGCCCAAGCTGACGGTGAAGGAGCAGGCCAGGCAGTTTGAGCAGCTGCAGGAGATGAGGCAGAGGCAGAGCCGGGACTCGCGGGGCTCCCTCTCCCCGGACTTCCTGCTCTGCGTGTTCGGGAGCCCGCAGCAGACGACGCCGCCGCCGCTCGCCGCGCCCCCGCCGCCGCCCCCGCCACAGGCGGTGCTCCCGGAGGGGCCCCCCAGCATCGTGATCACCCAGAGCGACGGCGGCACCCCGCCGCCCAGCCGCAAGCCCACGCCGCCCATGCTGCGGAGGCTCAGCTCCAGCTTCTCCGCCCCGGCCGGCGGGCCCTACGAGGTCAGCCTGGAGATCATCCCGGACCCCCCCGCCGTCCCCGCCCCTCCCCCGCCCTCCTCCCCCTCCCCCCGCCCTCCCCCCGTGCCCCCCCCCCTCCCCCGCCCTCCCCCCGCAACCCCCCCCCTCCCCCGCCATCCCCTCCGCCTCCCCCCGGCCCGGCCCCGCCGCCCCCGCCTCCACTCCCGCCACCCGGCTCGCCCTCCCCCGATCGCCCCTCGGCCTTTGTCCTGCCGCCCCTGCCTGCCGTGACCACGCTGAGGCCCGTGTCCCTGCGGGCCCCGCCGCCCCCTCTCCCCGAACCCGAGGCCCCCAAGAGGGAGCTGAGGGGCATCCTGAAGACCATCCCCAACATCGCGGCCCTGGAGAAGTCGGTGGCCAACATGTACAGCCAGATCGACCAGAAGCAGAACCCCCTGAAGAGCATGCTGAAGAGCCAGGCGTCCATGGAGTCGCTGGACTCCCTGGACGCCGCGGATCTGGAGACGCCCCTGGAGCGGGCCCCCTCCCCTCCCCCGGCCCCCGCCTCCCCCCGGGCCCCGCAGCCCCACCCCAACATGAACTCCATAGTGGAGGAGCTGGAGAAACGCTTCCCTTCAGCAATCATGTGATCTTTCTCTCTCTCTCTCTTCTTATCCTTTCTGTCTCTCTCCCTCTACATACCTCTCCCCCTTCATCACTGTTTCATCATTTCATCAGAGACTTTTTTTCCTTTTGTGTCATTTGGACTTTTCGGTCTTCAATCCCAGATGTTGTCTTTGTTTCTGTGTTGTTTTTATGTGTTCATTTTTCAAGGACATTATTTTCAGAAAGACATTGCATGTTAGTTTATTTGAATGTGTCAGTGTAAATACACCATGAATAGTTGGTGAATCCCTATAGTCTGCCCTGTAATTACTAATGGCCCTTTAAATAACAACATTCAAAGAAAAGATTCTGGAGAGTTTCACTGTTTCTGTTACACTCTCTCTCTCTACTATACTATCTCTCTGTCTCTTTCCCTCTTTTCCTCAGTCTGCCTCCTTGTCTGTCCCTCTCTCTCTTGTCCATTGTTTCTCTTAGGCTCTTTCTTCCCATCTGGCCTGTCTTCTGTTACACACTCCTCAGTTCTCCAACCTGCTGCACATTCCAATCGACACGCGGAAAAAGAGAGAGAGAGAGCAAGAAAGAGTTGCAGACTGACAGAGAGTAAAAGAGAGAAAAGAAGAGGAAGAGAAAGACAAAGGGGAAGAGAGAGAGAGAGAGAGAGAGACAGAGAGAGAGAGAGAGAGAGAGACAGAGAGAGAGAGAGAGAGAGAGAGAGAGAGAGAGAGAGAGAGAGAGAGAGAGAAAGAGAGAGAGCATGTCTGCCATGCTGCTACCTTGCCGGAGCAGCTTCAGCTCAGACTGAACAGAGACAGTCCTCCACTCTCCACCCATACTTTCCCCCATCCTCCCCTCTGTCCTCCTTCCACCCATCCTCTCCCCTCATCGTCCATCTTCTCATCCCTCGTCCGCTCCACTCTCCTCCTTCCATCCATCCTCTCCCCTCATCCACTCCTCTCTCCTCCTTTCTCCTCTCCCATCAGCTCTGAATATACACCCACCTTCTCTTGAAGCAAAACATGTTTCCGGGTGTATACAGTGTACATCTTAAAGAGCACGCCCTCTCCCTACTGAGACACACACGCATACACACACACACACACACACAGAGACAAAGACCATATCTCCAGCACAGCAGGGAGGAGAAGGAGGATGGGGAGGAGGGAGAGGGGGCGCTGAGGGAAGCTCAAAGTCCTCTGAAAGTCACCAGTGGTTGTTCAGTGATACATCTTCATTTGAGCTGCTCATTACACTGGCATTACAGAACAACAGTCTTGTTTACCTCCCCATGATCACCACAACGCCAGAGGGAATTCTAATTCCTGCAATGTTTTTCACTAAGTAGTTTCTCTTCTCTTCTAATCTCTTCTTCTCACTTCTAATATCTTCTCTTTCTTCATATCTCATCTCACATTGTATTGTGTGATGTGGCCATGGATCTCTGAAGGTTGTGGTACTGTCAAAGATAACCACCCATCTGGCCTGATCAAGTACCCAGCCACTTCCTGTCACACTACTGACCTGTGACCTTGGGGTGTGTTGCATTATGGGAGGTGGTTGTGAGTTTCCGTAGCTGAGTTACATCTTTATATACAAAGCCAACCAAGACAATATTTACATAGTTTGAACCCTAAAAGCACTGCCAACCCAGTGGAGGATTATGAATATGCTAGATTAGAAACTATAAAACTGTTATGTCCCTTTAGTAAAGTTATTATGGTGTAACCCTCTGTGTGCATCATTCTCTTGTCTCTCTCTCCCTCTCTCTCTCTCTTCCCCCTTTCATTCTCTCTTCCCTCTCTCATCCGCAGGGCAGGTTTATAAACCCAGTAACAAGTTTCACACTGCAGCCCTCAAGGCACTTTCAGATGTGACAGCTCATATGTAGTAGGAACTGAAATATCTGCTTTAGAGAGACCACGCAGCTTTGTGATTTAAGGGTCCAATTCCCTGAGCACTAAGAGAAACCGTGGCGCAGCCAGGGTGTGAGTCTGGCTCTCTATCACCTACACCTTGTCGACTTGATTTCTACATTAGAGAAATAAATATTTTGTGTCTCCTCCACAGGCGCGGGTATGGCCTTCAGGAGGTGAGTCTCCAAGACACACACACACACACAACCTGCACCCTGCCACACACACACACACCAGACACTCACACCACACACAAACTGCACCCTGCCACACACACACCAGACACTCACACCACACACAAACTGCACCCTGCCACACACACACACACACAAAGCCCACGTACACACCGCACTCACGTGCACGCAAACACACACATACACACCGCCTCCTTTGAGAACGTCTATTTCTCCCAGTCATTTGCCGGTTGACATGCTGTCAGTAGACACGTCGTCTGATAGGCCGTCGGAAAGGAAGCTGTGATGTCGTGTTTGGTGTGGGGGTGTCTGCTGATTGGATGAGGGGATGGGGGAGAGATGCGTGCTGAAGATGTACGCTGTCATCCCCCGCCCATCTGTGTCTGTCTCTGTCTATGAAACTCCCTTCATCTCCCTTCATCTCCCTCTCATATGCTTCTATTTTTTTTCATCCCTCTGTTTCTCCTCCAAACTTCCCCTGACCTACACACATGTCTCTCTCTCTCTTTCTCTCTCTCTCTCTCTCTCTCTCTCTCTCTCTCTCTCTCTCTCTCTCTCTCTCTCTCTATGTTTCAGTGCAGGCTTCCCTCCATCCATATCCACATCCAGGCTTTATCTCTTTAATGAAACGTCCACTTATCTTTTTCTTCTGTCTTGTGTCTGGCTGTTCTTGTTCCTCGCTTCCTCCTTTGTTCTCTTTTATCTTTTCCTTCTATCTATCTCTTTCTTCTCTCTCTTCTCTCTCTCTCTCTCTCTCTCTATCTCTCTTCTCTCTCTCTCTCTCTCTCTCTCTCTCTCTCTCTCTCTCTTGTATGAACCCTTCTCTCTTCTCTTTCTTTCTTTCTTTCTTTGTCTTCTCTCGCTTTTCTCTGGCAGCAACAACAGCTACTCAGACCGGCCCTGCTGAGACCGGAGGTATGAGAACTGCTCTCCCTCTCTCTCCTTTCACTCTTCTCTTCCTTTCTGTCTTCTATTGATCTCTACTTCCTCTCGCTTCCTCCTGCCTTTTTTCTATACCTCTGTTCTTTTCTATAGAGGCTGAAACAGTATGTGAGAGAATAATGAGACAGATAATATATAGAGAATGTGAGAGTATATATAGACGCTGACAGAATAGAGGTTGTTTCTTAATTAGAGGTTTTTCTTTTTTTTCAGGAGCTCTCTATGGAGTCTGGAATCGACCCTGGACAAGATTACTACACTCAGGATTACTACAATTATGATCACGGGTGAGTGTTTGAGTTTGTGTGTGTGAGAGTGAATGACTGTGTGTTGAGTAAGACATGGAAAAGAAAAGCCTGGAGAAAGACAGCCTTTGTGTACGTGTGTTCCTCTATACCCCGGTCCCCACAGACACAGTGCCAGGGTGTGCGTCTGTGGCGCGGACTGATGATGTCGTCACAGGTGTTCATGTGGACGGTGTCTGCGTCCCCAGGAGCCCTCGGAGCTCTTAATCAGTGACCTTTGACCTACTGCTTACCTGCTCCCCACTGTGTGTGTGTGTTTGCAGGTATGACATTCCCCAGTACGGCAGCCGCAGGAAGCTGATCTCTCCGACCGGTCTGTATGACGAGTACGGAGAGGTGGTGGTGGAGGACGACGGGAGCTACTACTACAGCCCCCAGGAGTCCGAGGGAGAGGTATGACCTTTGACCCCCAGACACTGTGTTAGACCTGCTCAGGTTGCTGACTCACTTCCTGGTTGAGGTGTGGGAGGAGGCGGCTTCAGGCCCTGTGTGCGGTGATGCTGTCTTGGACAGACATGTCTCAAGAGTTTTGTGTTGTTGAAAATGCCATGTGATGCCTGTTGTGTTGCTGTTTCTGATCTGAGGCTGAGCCAGACAACCTCAGTGTCTTTAAGTGGGTGTCATGTCACAGGTTGCAGGGCGTGGTCGTGGGCGTGGTAAAGCTCCACCCCCTCCCTACATCCACCCGGGTCCTGGCCCCCGAGGCCCCCCCAGGCAGGCCCCCGGCGGCAAGCAGGACCAAGCCCCACACACTCCGTCCAGAGCCACATACTCCCAGGGACCCCCCCAGGACTCCACAGCCGTTTCAAGGCTCAAGGCTGTGATGAGGCTGCTTGTGTCCGGGACCAAGACCCCCAGCTCGGGACCTGGCCTGCCCCCCACCCTCCACCCCCCCTGGAACAAAGCCCGGGTCCACCCCCTCGGCGCCACAGGGCAGGGGGGCGGCGTGCCTCCGGGGCGGGCCGGCAGCCTGGACATCGATGGGAGCTACTTCCAGAGCACCGCCGCCGCGGAGGAGGAGCCCCGGCCCTCGGCCATGCTGCGCCTGGGCTCCGCCCTCCTCACCCGCCTGACCCTCCCCCGCAGACCCGCCGGTGCCGCGGGGGAGGAAGGGAGGGGGGGAGGCGTGGAGGGGCAGGGGGGCTCGGTGGGGGAGAGGAGCGTGTCTGCGTACGTGTCCCGGGTGTCCAGGGCGGCAGGGGAGGAGAGCAGGGGGCAGGGGGGAGGCCAAGGGGGGCCGAGGGAGGCCAAGGTGAGCGAGACGGAGGCGGGCGGCGCCGGGCTGGGGGTCCGGGACGAGGGCTACTCCGACAGGAGCGGCTCTCCGTCCTCCGGCGTGGGCCGGGAGAACGTTCCGGACTCGGATGACGAGCAGGGGGGAGAACTGGGGGGTTCTGAAGAGGACAGCCGGTCGCAGACGGAGACCGACTCTGACTCGGAGAAGGAGGCGGAGTCCGAGACGGAGGGGGAGGAGTCCCAGACCGAAAAGGAGGAGTCGGAGGCTGAGAGCCTGCCTGGCACCGCAGAGGAAGAGGAGGAATCTGGGTCAGGATCAGAGAGTGAGGAAGAGGGGAGCGTGACGTCAGGGGAAAGTGGGGAAGGCCCAACATCGACCTCCCACACCTCCTCCTCCTCCTCCAGTAGGACGAGGACGTTGGGAAGTTCTGGCAGGAAGTCCTCCTCAGACACGAGCCCCTCTGGGTCCAACAGGACACCCAGACCCAGAACCTCCACACACACACGCTCATCTGGGTCAATAGACACCACCCAGGACGACGGTGAGGAGGAGAGCTCGGGAGAGGAGGAAGAGAAAGGGCCAAGCCATGGGGAGTCTACATCCAGGCACTCCAGTACCAGCCAATCAGCCGTCTCTGCTGGGCGGAGGCGGGGCTTTAGTGGCTCCAGCTACCATACAGACACGAGCACTGGTATGACTGACACCTCCAGCGACCTATCTCCTATCACTGAGGATGACGAGGAGGAGGTTACCATGGAGAGGACCGTCAGCAGCCGTAGCCATGGAGACCATTCCGAGACCACAGAGGAAGAGGATGAGGAAGAGAGGGATGATTGAAATGCAAACGAAGGCATAACATCTTAAATGAAATTCATATTCATTAAGTAAGATCTTCAGAATGCCTGGATTGCATTTGAATTCATTATCTGAGTGGAACTTATTATTGTAATTTTTCCAGTTCTGCGTGCTTTGAATCTGAAGCATCTAAATGGCTTGCATGCCCCCTCCTGACCTCATTCTCTCTCTTCCTGGTACAAACACACACACACACACTATCTCTGTTGACTGTCTTTCTCTGCAGATGCATTTCCAGCAGGCTTCTAAGCTGTTGAAAGCTTCTCTGTGTGTGGCGACAGTCTCATGCTCCCCTATGAAACCTCAGCGTGGCGTGATTGCTTCTCTGTGTGGCGTAGACACAAAGCAGAGTAGCTCAGTGACTGACTGACTCCCTCCTCCTCTCACACACACACAGACACACACACACACAGACACACACCAGAACCCACACTCACTACCTCTCTCTCACACACAGACACACACAATAACACACCCTCGCTACATCTCTCACAGACACACACACACACACGCCAGAGTTCACCCTCACTAACTCTCTCTGACACACACACACATACACGTGTCCTGTAACGTGTTCTCTCCTTTCTCTTCAGGTGTGTGCGCTGTGCTGTGCGTCTGCCTTGCTCCATCTATGATGTAACTACGTAGCCATACAACATGATGTCATGGGGGGGTTTGTCTGTTGACCAGTTTGTTTACGTGTTTGTTTTCAGTACGGAAGGAAGAAGCGTATCAAGCTGGTGGTGGACCGGGAGTACGAGACCAGCTCTACCGGGGACGACAGCGCCCCAGAGTCCGTCCACCGGAACCGGCTGTCCAACAGCCACGTTAACGGGAGCGTGTACCTGGCCCAGAACGGCTCCGTCATACGGACCCGCCGCGCGCCGGGCGCCAATGCCGTCTCCGCGCCAACACACGTCAACAACATCAAGGGGGGCTCCTCCCCCTCGGTCAGCTCGCGGCTGGCCAAGCACTTCAGGAAGCTGGACAAGATGGCCGCCACGCAGGAGGAGAGGCTGCCCCTGGGAAGCCCCGCCCCCGCCGCCTCTGGCTCCTCCCTCCGCGCCAACAGGGCCGCCGACAAGCCCGTGAACACGGCGCTCTCCAGCTGCTCTCTGGGGTCCAGCCTCTCCGGACTGGAGAGCCTGGCCTCGCGCTCCAACCTGGCAACCGGCAGCCTGTGGGGGCGCATGCAGAGGAACCTGGAGGAGGAGGAGGGAGAGGAGGAGGAGGAGGGGGGGGAGGGAGAGGGGGAGGCGGGCGAGGAGAGGGAGTCGGCGGTGGATAACACGGAGGAGGAGGAAGAGCGCGGGGGAGAGGCGCTGGAGAACCACAGCGAGCGCACGCTATCGGACGAGGAGGAGCTGTGGATGGGACCCTGGAACAACCTCCACATCCCCATGACCAAACTGTGACCCTCCACACGCACTCACGCGCACACATGCGCGCCCCACGTTTGGATATGCTCTTACACGCACATGCACGCACACCCTCACTCTGGCGGGAGAACGGACAGAATGTGTATCGCAACGTGACACGGATGGGATACTGTGGATCATGGCCCCTTGATGACTGAAGATGTACTTTCACTCAGCATTGTATGAACATGTTCCTCTGAGAAATGTGAAGCATCTGACATGTGGTGTGTCTTTTCCAGAATGGTCTATACCTTGTAGCTTTGAGGTTGAAAGAGATTTGTGAGTGTGTGTGTGTGTGTGTGTGTGTGTGTGTGTGTGTTCGGATCAGGCATGTTTCTGAATGAAGAAACACTTCTATCATGAAGGTCATTCTGACTTGAATACAGTGTTATTTTTTCATTTTTATACAGATTGATACACAGATGAGAGAATTCAGTAGTCATTTCCACTTTGCTGGGTGCATAGGACTGTGTCTCAATCTTATAAGTGTTCCAGAGCTTTGGGAAACTGGGATTCTTTCGAATGTTTCTGAATGTTCTTAGTGTTCTTCTGACTGGGAAGAATTATCTTCGTACTATTGCAATGTGAAGTCCATAAGCACACAAGAAATATACATCTGGTCTGTTTCTAGCGCTGCATTTATCAAACACAATGGCTCGATAAATAAAATGTTTCCCATTACAACTGGTGGCATCTTGGTTACCTTAGGTCACGGGCAACTACACAAATAATTTGTTGTAACTTCCTTATATAGGGCCTAATAAATTACTTTATGATTAAGTTCCAACAGTGCTTGATCGAATATTGATTACGATGGCATTTAGAGCTACAAGGAAAAGTGTGTAAACAATGTAATAGTCTTTAGACAGATCAGAGAACATCCGTTATATTGATTAAACTAAAGTTGATGGTTATTAGTGCTGATTCCAACGCACGTTTAGAGAATTCACTGGGCCTAGTTAACGGGTTTAGTCAGGGAAGGGCCGTGTCGGTAATCCCCGGGGTAAAAGAACGGATTGATATGCAGGCAGGAGCAGCGGGAGAATATAGCAGATGGAAATAATCGTTCTAAGATTTAAATGTCCGCACCTTCACGGAACGAAGAGCAAATCTTTCACGTGGGTCACGTTAAAGTAGCCTACTCCGTTGCAGCTTGAAATCCCCGCAGGTCTGTCTGTTCGACGTGCTGCATGATGTGCACATTAACTGCGTGTGAGGTCACAAGAAGTTCACGAGACCGTGAGCAGGATCAAGATTTTGAAATAGAAACAGCATTTAATTAGATGCTGACAGACAAAATGAAGAACACGGACAGGGTTCACACCTTAACTTTTTGCGCATACACTTTACTAAAAAAAGTTTCTCCTGACAGCAACTAAAAAGTTTTTTCTCCTTACACTCTACATGATAATCTAAACATTTAGCCTTCCTCGCAAATTAGCATTTTATCTTCAAATCATGCAAAATGCTATTATGATAATATTTTTGAGAGGGTAACGCCCAACCTGATCAAAGTAGCGAGGAATCTCTGGATGCTTCCTAACTTCCTGCCTTTTCAAATGGCCTCTAGGTGGCGTTAGAGACGCAGCTTAACCCACCCGGACAGGCGACGGGCTGTTAAATGATGCAGTAATTACACTTCATCAGTAGATGGCGCTAGCAAAGCTCCACAATTGTGAGCTTCGTGACCTTAACATTTAGGGAGGTGATACTGACCAGATGAATCGCACACACGTGTGCTGGTCAAAGAGAGATAGAGAGATTGGTTGGAAGGGTGTGTGTTATTTGGTGAACGTCTTAACCCTGCTGTCAACTATCTCTTGAGAGAGAGAGAGAGAGAGAGAGAGAGAGAGAGAGAGAGAGAGAGAGAGAGAGAGAGAGAGAGATGTTTGGTCATGGTGGTTTGCAGGTGAATGACTGTGCCTGCTCCTGTCTGCTCCTCAGCCAAGCAGGAGCCATCCCAACTGACACGCACGGCAGCAGCAGCAGCGGCAGCCAGTAATTACACCTCCGAAATGATTACAAGATTACGCCGGCCTCATGAGCTAACTTTAATGACTCCACCCGCTTTGATCTGCGCATCCTTCACGCCGCCCAGAGAGACATTTCAAACAGGCACAACAGCATAAATGATTAAGTAAGTAATTACAAGCTCGCAGGTTGGTGATTAGAGAACGGTAGTCGCTCCTGCAGAGCATCATGGTCCTTTGAGTTCTAAATTTAGTTGTTGACAATCAGAAGCGGCCACTCATGGCTGTTGAGAGGGCCGGTATAGAGGAGAGTATGAGGGTGTGTCATCCGCAGGTCGCCCTCACCTGCCTTCTCCTGCTCCATACCAACACGCACCTAAACAGACACACACACACACAAGCACACACACGAGCAGACCATTCACACGCAGGCAGAAGCACATGATTACAGCCTTGTTGGGACTCTCTGTATGAGGACAAGCCTATCAGAACCCACAGGCTTGTGAGGACAGAATGGCCGACTCTCCAGAAGGAGACTGTTCGGTGTTCCCCTCTTGCAGATCTCTGTCAGGGCCATCAGATCCCAGGGAAAAGACATTGGAAGCCTGTAATACAGACTGGCAGCTGTGACCATGCATAGGTTCTCAGACTATTTATGGCCTTCTAAACTATATGTTCTCATCTGTCCTTGCTTTGTGATCTACAATGTGAGTACACATTTAAGGGTAGCATTTGGACCACATTCTCAATGTGTGCTTGCATAGATACATACATACATGTGCACACAAATATGGTGAGTACACACACGGTACATAGTACGCATGAACACTCAAACACTTATGGTAAACCAATGTTGACAGACAGATAGACAGACAGACAGACAGACAGACAGACAGACAGACAGACAGACAGACAGACAGACAGACAGACAGACAGACAGACAGACAGACAGAGACAGAGAGACAGGCAGGCAGGGAGGCAGAAATAAAATCATGTACAGAGACACAAAAAAACATGCACACACACACACTTCTTCCCGCTTCAAATAGAATAGGCATGACAAAGACCACACACAAATGCACACACACACACAGGGTACTGAGGACACTCACACACAAACATACACAAACCTGGCTTCAAATAGAATAAGCAAACACATACACACACATTGGTACTGAGGATAGGAGGCACAGCGGGGCATCCTAATTGGTAGAGATGCAGGGGAATTCCAACCTCTGATTGGTCCTTGCTGTCGTTTCCTATTAGTCCAGATGAAACTGTGGACTCATCCAGTTCTGGAGATCGCATTAAGTATGTGGTGTATGCCAAACACACACACACACACATTTTTACACCCAACCACTCACACACTCACACACGTGTACACACAACCACTCCAACACACACCACCATTCGCACACACACACACACAAGAACACACACAAATACAAAAGCAGACTTCCATTTTGAACAATTCACACATGCACGCGTACACACAATCACACACATAAGCGTACTCTCACCACACACATGCCTACAGCTGCAGTCTCCAATCTGCTACTTACTGTATAACAAACACACAAGATAGCTGCTGGAGTATTTGGTATTTTTCCCTTTTCTATTCTTCGTTTCCTGAGCTTCTTTTGTGTCGCGCTGTCAGACATCAGAGAAGCCCGGCGGAGCCCTAATGACACGTCCCTCTGTTTGTGTTTAGTAAACTTCACCTCCGTTCACCTCCATTACTCCTCTTCAAGCTCACAAAACAGCCATCCTGGTGTCACACACGCCCGAGAAAACACACACACACACACACACTTGGAAGAACACTCACCCGCACAAAGACAGCACTTGTGAATGGACCCCGACCGTTTTGTTCATGACTTGGGTATTTGCGAGTGTTTTGTGGGAGTGTGTTTCTGCGCATGTATGAATTTGTATGTGTGTAGCATAAGCACAGCTGTATTTAGAAGGCAGCCTCGTCATTATTCAGGGCCGCAAGTCTGTATTTTTACAGGAAGCTGTCACATACACACATACACGGGACTATGACATTCTGAGAAATGTATTATTTTGTGGTTGTGAGACTACAAGTGATGGATTCAGCTGATTTGTATGGGTCATTTAGGTCTGCCTCAAAAACGCATTTAATATCTTTCTTCCTACACGGATCAACAATACACACACAGAGAAACATACACACACATACACACACACACAAACACACACAGGGAAAATACACACAGACACTCAGAGGCAGACAAAAACAAGACACTCTTAAGTAGACACACACACCCACACTGACATAATACACCTGTACACACATGCGCACACATACTGTACTACACACACACATGCAAGCACCCACACACCTTCATGAATATGCACACCTACACACACAGCTCCCTCTCATAAACCCAGACTGCAGCTTCACCGGTTGTTGTTCAGCCTCTCATGTCTCCCTGTGAGAAGAAAGGAGATGTGATAATGTGGTCGTCCTGGTGTCTCCACTGATGAAACCCTCATTTACAGGCTTTGATGTCTGGGGCTGTCTCCACCAGCTTCCTGCAGCAGACACAGCACTCAAGACTACTCTCTGCCTCTGCCTCTGCCTCTGCCTCTGCCTCTGCCTCTGCCTCTGCCTCTGCCTCTGCCTCTGCCTCTCTCTGTCTCTGCCTCTGCCTCTGCCTCTGCCTCTGCCTCTGCCTCTGCCTCTGCCTCTGCCTCTGCCTCTGCCTCTCTCTGTCTCTGCCTCTGTCTCTGCCTCTCCCTGTCTGCCTTTGTCTCTGCCTATCTCTCTGTCTCTGCCTTTCCTTGTCTCTGCCTCTTTCTGTCTATGCTTCTCTCTGTCTCTGCCTCTTTCTGTCTATGCCTCTTTCTGTCTATGCCTCTTTCTGTCTCTGCCTCTCTCTGTATCTGCCTCTTTCTGTCTATGCCTCTCTCTGTCTCTGCCTCTTTTTGTCTATGCCTCTCTCTGTCTCTGCCTCTCCCTGTTTCTGCCTCTTTCTGTCTCTGCCTCTCTCTGTCTCTGCCTCTTTCTGTCTATGCCTCTCTCTGTCTCTGCATCTCTCTGTCTCTGCCTCTCTCTGTCTCAGCCTCGGTCTGTCTGCCTCTGAGACTCCCTCCCTCTCGCACTCATTCTCTTTCTCCCTTTTCCTGTCTGTTTCCATACATCGCTGAGCTGTGTAGTGTTTCCCATCTTGCTGAGCTTTGTGCGGTAGCGTGCTGTGAAGTGTGCAGTATGCTGTGTGAAGCGTGTAGTTAGCAGCATGCATAATGCATTTCATACAGTATACTGTATTGCATGCCGAGTGTATTGTGAGTTGTAGATTTTGTCGTGTGTCGTGTGTGGTGTGTCGTGCTCATCCTTTGCCGCTGGCAACCTTGTCATGACACACTCCCCATCTGCTCCTGGAGGTCTCGCTGTCATGGCGACAATGAAGTCATGTGTTTTACAGGAAGGAGTTCCCGGAGTGTCCTGGCAGCTGTCCAGCGGACGGGTTTCACAACCGCTGTGTTGACACGTCGCTGATGTCCTCTGTCTGCAGCCAGCTCTGGAAGGTCTGAAACTTCTGGAAGTTCTGGAAGGTCTGAAACTTCTGGAAGCTCTGGAAGGTCTGGAAGCTCGACCTTCACACATCACACACTGGGGGAACTGTTCCGTTCTGACTCCACTGAACGCCGGGACCTCCTGAAGCCTGCTTTTTACTGAACCCTCTTATCTTTCTTCTCTCCTCCTCTCCTTTCCTGTTTGGTCTCCACAGCTTCAGATCAGGTTTCAGACCCATCCAACACACACGCAAACACGCACGCGCACACAACGTGTTGTTGCTGCGGTCTTCCGCAGTGTGTATGTTTGCAGCTCTCGGCATCGCCACTGTGCCTTTGAAAAGGCTGTCTGGTCCGTCTGCAAGGCACTCAGCTTCATGTCAAGGCCTCATTTGAAAAGCAGCCCTTAGAAACAAACACGTACAGGACATTTTCACTAACCAGCCGTCAGGGTGGTGAGTTTGCTCAGGTGTGTGTTGGCTGAGGAATGACCAGTAAGCACTTTTATGGGAATGTTTACACTTGGTAATAGAACAAGCAGCCGCCTTCATCACAGTCAGGGACGCCCTCTGAGCCAAATCAAAGTAACCTCTCCTTATCCAAGTTCAGAATGTAGTCGCCGGGAATCAAACATGGGTTCTTTTTCACTAGTCGTATGTTCACCATTAGGCTGGTGGCAAAGATTCATGGTTTATGGTCAATACGAACTATGACATTCTGGTGCCAAACCACCTCCTTTACTTTTATGCTAACTAGAAGAGGTTGTTGCTCCTGAACTGGCATTCACTGAGCTGCAAAGACTGTGTTGCACATCATTGCTGTGTGTGTGTATGTATGTGTGTGTGTGTGTGCTGGTGTGTGTGTGTGTGTGTGTGTTGGATTTGGCTGCCAGTCTTGAGTTGAACCATCCCTCATACTGGCACTGGAGAACAGTGGCCAAAAGCTGCTGACTAAGTGTGTAAATATCATCAGCTCTGTGGCTGGGGTAGCTTTGTGGGATAGTGTGTGAGTGTGTTGGTGTGTTTGCATGTGAGCAGTGTGTGCTTCTCTATATGTGAATGCTTGTGTGCGTGTGTGCATGTGTGTGTGTGTGTGTGTGTGCATGTGTGTGTGTCGTCGCCCAGGGCCAGACTAAAGCCGAGTGATGAGATGGTGATGGTGATGAGTGGTTGGGGCTGAGGCTGAGGCTATCTGCTGCTGGGAAAGCTGAGGAGATCCATGTCCCGAAAGTTCGCTTCAAGTCATAAATCATCTTCTGAATCAGCCATCCCAATCTCAAGAGGGGATACATAGAACATTTTGCAGTCAAGGGGTGCCACAAACTGCTATTATTTTGTATTTGTTGACTATTTAAATAACCATTGCTGTGTTTACTAATGGAATTACACTGATCATCGATCCTGTGATGGTTAGGTTTTGACCAAGTCTCTACACTGAGGGCTGTTGTTAACAAACCGTCTCTGCTACATTAGAGTCCCTGTGATGTGGGCCTGTTCCAACATTCCTGACATTTCTGCAAGTTTGGCTCCAAAGAGCCCTTTTGGTAAACATTGGGTGTGTGTTTTGTGTGTGAATGTGCGTAAGTGTGTGTGTGTGTGTCTACACCTGATATTAGGGTGGCAGCCTGTACAAACTGTCTGGCGGCCACCTGATTGGTTGGAAGGGTGTGTGTTAGAGAGAGAGAGAGAGAGAGAGAGAGAGAGAGAGAGAGAGAGAGAGAGAGAGAGAGAGAGAGAGACAGAGAGAGAGAGAGACAGAGAGAGACAGAGACAGAGACAGAGAGAGAGAGAGAGAGAGAGAGAGAGAGAGAGAGAGAGAGAGAGAGAGAGAGAGAGAGAGAGAGAGAGAGACAGAGACAGAGAGAGAGAGAGAGAGAGAGAGAGAGAGAGTGAGAGAGAGAGAGAGAGAGAGAGAGAGAGAGAGACAGAGAGAGAGAGAGAGAGACAGAGACAGAGACAGAGAGAGAGAGAGAGAGAGAGAGAGAGAGACAGAGACAGAGACAGAGAGAGAGAGAGAGAGAGAGAATGAGACCAGAGACATAACCACCTTCCCTCAACACCATCTTTGTTTGAAGCACTCCCTCAACTCTTTCCTTAATCACATTGTATTACTCAACTCATCTTTGGAATTCAACAAGCTGTGAAAAGATGTGTATATCCTGCACCTCTGTGAGAAATAACAGACGTAATGCAGTCTTTGTTGTTCATCAACATAGCTCACGTCTTTGGTTTATACAAAACGCCACAACTCTTTCAAACCACAACCATTGCTAAGGCTATTTAGCAATTCCTGACCACATTGCTAATGCTAGTTAGAAACCAAATTCCTAATGCTGGTTGGCCACAAATCGAGCTATAACCAAAATGTTGGCAGAGGATTGACAACAGTGACAACCGTTTTCACCACAGAAAGCCATTTTAGCCAAAATCAGCAGTGAAGATGAAACTATGAGCTGGCGGCCAGGTGGGTTTGAGGGAGGGTTTAGTGTCAGTGTGTTGTCCCCACCAACCCCAAACACACAGACACACACATTGTGACCCCCCCCCCCCACCCTGTATTCTAACTTGGCAGGGTGGTTAGATAGGTTAACCACAGAAACAGCAGGCCCTTGGCCTTCCCTGAGACTGGGATAGAGACCTCAGACAGCCCCTGCTAAACACACAGCCTCTCCGTCTGAGCCCCACAGATGACATTAGAATCACACAGCTGAAATGACTTGACTCGCTTCACAATCAATCATAACATTACGCCATCATCATACAGTATGACAGCATATTACAGTGTGGTGTCTGGAACGGGTTGCCATTGGAGACCTCAAACGTGGGCTTTTGTTGAGGGGATGACAACGAAGCAGAGTGTGGAAACAGTCTCTGTTGAAAGGGAGCCCATTCTGAGTAGGACGTTCCGAGAGCCTGGTCCCTGTAGACAGTACAGGCCTGAACTCTGGAGGCAGTGCATTGTTTGGAGGCAGCGTGAGGCCTGGTCTTGCCCGGCCATCTCCCAGTCTCCCACCACAAGGGCTTCTGGGAAAGTGAGTCAGTTCTCACAGGGAAGCAGGGTGTGAGACGAGAGGGGGGGTGATGTGGGGTGGGGGGTGGGGGGGTAATTGATCTTGCCTCGGGTGACGGGGTCACTTCTCCAACCCCAAACACTTCCTCTGCCCTGCCTGTATCAGGTTCCCCCCACACACACACACACACACCCACGCACACACACACACACTTATGCACACAGACACATACACACAAGTCCCTGCGGTTGTACACCCCACTTCTCCCCAAGAGGAAGTCAGTGAGTCAGTCTCTTCTCAGGTGTTCAACCCTGGAGTGTTCCCACATGAGTGAACACCTTGAACAGAAGCTGTCTGGCTGGCTGGTTGGCTGTGTGAGTGACTGCACTGGCTGGTTAGTCCCAGACAAGGCCTTTGAAGTGCTGTAACCTACACCTTCACCTCCCTCGTCCTCTCGCTCCACCTCTCCCGTGACATGGTTCTTCACATGCTCGTTCATATGTAGGGCCACAACTGTCTTTGTATCACTCACTTTTACATTTGGGCTAGAAAACTGAACAAAATAGCTGTAACGGTTCCTCCAGTATCTTCTATAAATCTTGTTCTTTCTTTCTCTCTCTCTACGTCCCTCTCTCCTCATCAAGAATTCGGGGTCTATTGACGAAGTTGGTCCGGAGATAGCATCCATCCCGTTGACCAGGTATGTAAATGTGTCTGAGTTGAAAGACCAACCCTGGACGTTCTACTGTCCCTGTACCCAAACAAGCCTTCAGACATCTGGTCCCCCCACCCCATACACACACCCTCACACACACACACCCCACCCCCCAGGCCCCTCCCTCAGTACCTTACAAGCACTGGTGCAGATAGACAAACAGAGAGTAGGAGGGTAATGGGCTGTTAATAGGCTGATTCAGGCCCATTATTGTTTTACCCCACAAATCACAGCACTACAGAAAGAGGTGTGAAAGAGAGGGAGGGAGGGCGAGAGGTGGGATCCAAGACATTGACACTTCTCACTGACATCAAAGAGTTGCTCTTCTTTTAAGTGGACCCCAATCACTTAAGCCAGTGAGATAGCAAGCAGCCCCCAGCCTGCTGGGGTCTGAGGCAGGCTTTGTGAGGAACAAATGGGGGCGTTAGGTCTCTGAGAGGCACTATCAAGAGGAGGGCTGGGCTCTATTATCCTCTGCTAACTGTACAGGACACAATGGAAACAATGGCAATAAACAGGACTCGGCTTGGCCTCTCTCTCTCTCTCTCTCTCTCTCTCTCTCTCTCTCTCTCTCTCTCTCTCCCTCTCTCTGTCTTTATGTCTCCCTCTCTCTCGCTCTGTCTTTCTCTCTCTTTCTTTCTCCCTTTTTTCTCTTTCTGTTTCCCTTTTTCCTTCTCTCAACCTCTCTCTCCGTGGCTTCAGAAGGTAAAGGGGGATGGAAGAAGAGATGAACAGATGGGCTCTGGACAGTCCCAGAGTCAAGGAGAAGAAGAAACGGGGATACGAGGAGAGATAGAGAGGTGTCTGAGTTGTTTGGATAACCTCCGGAAGGTTCACAGCTAATCCAGAGTGACGGGTGTGGGGGGGGGGGGGGGGGGGGGGGGGGGCAGACGCTCACCAGAGAAGAGGGCTCAGGCTCTACCATAGCAACTGGGTTCAAATTCTGCCCAAAAAGTGTCCCATGACTGGGTTTCTAGAGACCCACTTCTGCCACGCACAAAAAAAAGGTTAAACAATTAACTTCTGTATAATCATATTTGGATAAGTGATACATTTCCTTATACAGCTGTGTTTTGTGTATTTGGAATAGTTTGGTTTATACTTACTTAGTCACCTGATAATACAATTTGTGTTGTTTGTGTGTCTGGCATCAGCCATTCATGAACAGTGTTTGAGGAGTGTGGAGGATCATGAGCGTCAGTCTACAGACAGATTAATGGAGTGATTATTACCTGTCGGCGGCTCCCGACTTCCACTTGATTGGAAAATATGAACGCTGACTCCAAACACACACACTCATTCACATTCCGTCCGCTGGTGGAGTCGGCAGAGCAGCTGAATTGATTCATTTATTTTGATGAATGTCGAACGAATGTACAAAACAATCCCGACAGGGAGCTGCTGTGAGATTTACAGTGGCAACGCCAAAAACGAAAATTAGGAGTCTCCCCCCCCCCTTCTTGTTCCCAAAGCAAATCAGCGGCACACTGGAGGAGTGAAATGCAGACGAGGATTTACAGCCAGGGTTCCTGGGGCCCGTGTTGATCTGCTTCCAGACTAGCTGCATGGGAGGCTACGCTAGCTGCATGGGAGGCTACGCTAGCTGCATGGGAGGCTACACACGCGGAGGTTCAGTGTGTGTGCTCGGATGAGAGCGGATGAACCAGGAGATTTAGAGGGGTCAGGCTGTCCAGACGAGTCCCAGCCTTCAGACACCGTCGGCTGATTCAGACGGTGTACCTGGCTGCAGCTGCACGTCATACGGCTCTCGTCCGTCCGTTCGTTCGTCTATTGATTGACTGGTTGAGGGATTCATTCGTTCGTACGTCCTTTGCTCATTCGTGTGTGTGTGACCGTTGCACTGGAGGCTAAAGGAAAGGTGTGTGTCCATGTGTGTCACTGTGTGTGTGTGTGTGTGTGTGTGTGTGTACAGGCAGAGCTGACCAGACAAGCCAGGCTGCAGCATAATGAACTGGTTTGTGTCAACATTGTTTACAGTATGTGTAAAAACGCCAGGTAACACACACGTTGGCACTAGCTGGTTCATAAATTATTTACTTATGCTTGTAAAAAGTCAGGGGACATGCTCTTGTTTTTACTGGACGAGAGGGATATGCAAATGATACAGGAGTCGTGTGGATGTTGTTGGCCATACAAGGTTGGCGGTCCAGGGAGATGTGAGACGCTCTTTCTCTCACTCTGAACTTGTTCAAACAAATAGGATGCTATTAATAGCTATCTGGTTTGTTTAGACTGAAGTCTGCATGAATATTCACCATTGTGGCTCTGTCTGAAATGACAAGTCGAAGGCTGGTACTGGTCTACATTCAGACTCGTTACCACAACCACTCTGGGAGTCGTACGGACGTTTCTAGAATGTGCCTGCTGGCTGCCCCAATGCTCACTATAGATTTCTATGCTTCAACATGCTAAAGAAGAAGGTTTGACTGTTGAACCATGCAACCAAAATGAAAACCCACATGAAAAGGAATAGTTCCACCTAGAACTCTTGCCGAGTCCTCAAGCTTCAACATAACAGAACTTATTTGAGGTGAGACGGAACCGTGCTTCTCTCTCTCCTCCATGTAGCTCCCTGTGGTTTCTCGACGTGACTGTGCCAATTTCCGAGTGGCAGCGTGTTCTGTTCGATCGTTGGATCAGTGTGATGGGTTTCTTCAGTTCATTCAGACTGTATCAGTCTCTCCAAGTCATCCGAGCTTGGGTTTTCCACGCTCCAATCACCAACATGAAACCTCTCTGCTTCAGTGGATCTCAGCATGCTGGAACGGGCTGTCCTGTCCTGCCGGCTCTGACTGGGATTCAAGCTGCCCTGACTGACGGGTAAAGAGATGGAGAGGCAGACTAGACCAGCCGGTGAAGCAGACAGGTAGTTAGACAGGCTGGTTGATAGACAGGCGGATAAGCAGACAGACAGACTGGCAGGGACAGACAGACAGACAGGCGGACAGGCAAACAGACAGGCAGGCAGGCAGGCAGGCAGGCAGGCAGGCAGGCAGGCAAACAGACAGGCAGGCAGGCAGGCAGGCAGGCACACTCCACATGCAAGTGTCCCAATGCAGGGCTGTAGCCTCAGGTCTGTTCCGTAGCGCTGTGTTGACAGGAAACCCTTTTCCCTCCATCCCTTCCCCTTCCATACGGGCGAATGAGCCGGCGGAAGGTGACATGCTCTCTAACTACTAATCACTCTATCCTGTTTTCACCTTCCTATTCACATCAGCGGGCGTTTGAAGACGCACATCACAGGGAGATGGAGGTACACATCCCACCTCTCCTGTCCAGTCCCATCCCGCCCCCCCACACAGCTCAGTCATTTCACCCCACAAATTAAAGAGAGCCATCGTTGATGTCTTCATCATAGTGTGTATGAGCAATAAAAAGAAAAATAAACTCCACACACACTGCGCAGCAATGTTGCTTTCACACACACACACACGCTGACACACACACACACGTTCAGATTAAAGAGGTCCTTGGAGGTTGATGTAATTATTAATATCCTGGTATTACATGTTTGCCTGGAAGCTTCCTGGGACCCTCATTCAGGTGTAAACACACACCAGCTCTCATAATGAAGAGCAGCCTTCATATCTCTATTACACCTGCTCTGGTTAACTAATTAGAGGCCAAGAAGCATCTGTGAACCTAACCCCACTCTGACAACGTCGGGAGCCCATTAAATCTTAAAAGATGATGCAGAGAGTAAACAGCAAAGGTCTAATTTGAGAAGACAGGTAACAGGCCCAGCTGCTGGAAGCCGTCCATAGTTATAGCTGAACGTTGTGTCATCTTTATTACTGTAGCCGGTGTGTGTGTGTGTGCAATTGTGTGAATGTGTGAATGTGTGAATGTGTGTGTGTGTGTGTGTATGTGTGTGTGGTTAGGGGATGGGGTGAGTGCCCCCGAGTGACAGTCAAAGTGCTTTGTTGTGTTCAAACAACAAGTTGATGTTGCAGACCTCTTTAAGACAAGGCCTGACACCAGTTGAAGCAGACAGACAGACAGACAGACAGACAGACAGACAGACAGACAGACAGACAGACAGTCAGACAGAACCAAAGATGCTGGCTGGTGATCGTCCCAGGTCCTGGGTCCTGGCATGTGTGTCTAATAACACACACTCAGCCCAAACATTGTCTACTCCACATTTATGTGTTTGTGCCTTCCTAAGCCTGTTTGTCTGTGGAGTCCCAGTCTCTGAACTCCTCTGGAGAAGATCCTGATCTACAGGATGGTGACTGATGAGCACTTCAAAGTGTGGTGCGTGTGTGTTTGTGGGGAGGGGTATTTTAGGGGAAGGGCTTATGTGTGTGTGTGTGTGTGTGTGTGTGTGTGTGTGTGTGTGAAGAGGGCAGGGGTCTTCTGTTCTGATTGTAAGCAGAATTGTAGGGGACTTCATTACATGGGCCTTCTCCTTCTCTCTCCTGTTTGCTGTGGATTAGACCAGAGTGAATGCCACAGATGAGCTCAACAATGTCCTGACATCAAACACTTTTTAAGAACGTCATTTGAAGAACCCTCCAGATGTCATCTTGTGCCCTCCAAATCCCGCCCCCCAACCCTTCTTCACTGTATGTTTAGCAGCTCGTTCAGACCCCCTCAACACACTCACACACACAGACACACACTGATGTTTGGGGTCTGGTCTAGACTGTTGACAAAGGCAGGAGAAGAGAGGAGCCATGTGTGTGTGTGTGTGTGTGTGAACAGGTTGATTGTAGACTGTATATCCTGTGCTTTGAAATGCCCACCGCTCTGCTTTGTCTAGTCTGACAGCCTGAAGTAAGGACCCCTCTATCTCTCCTGGTTCCTGTTACCTTGACCACGGGGCGGGGGCTCTCAGCCAGGAAGTGGGAAGGATGGAATCTGAATGAAAAAGTACTTAAAACAAAAAGACAGGATGTCTTTAGCGCAGCAGAATGGGAAGGTCGACGCCGACCCATGGGATGAATCGACATGACTGAATGACTGAATCCAGATTGCGGCCATCTTGTTTCCATTGCGTAGTAGGAGTGTTCCCAGGCCTGGCTGTAGGCTGAGGGAGGTCGGGGGAGGGTCAGAGTGTGTGGCAGCCATGGTTGTAAAACAGTAGAATGGCTGATGTTGTAGAACTCCAATGATCCGTAATGATCAGAACAATTCTAATGGAGCTCCGGTGACAGTGAGATGGCAGACGGCTGCTCCTCTACTTCAGTAGCCTGGGAACCAGACTAGCTCATGTTGTCTTTGCTCTGGCAGAGGGGTCTGGCTACCCTCCCATTCAAACAGATTTCCCTCTTACTAGAATATGGATGTGTGGACTATTGATAATGCCCCTTGGAAATCTAAAATGAACTTTGTTCCAGACAAATAAGAATTTGCCTGGCTATTACTTCTGCACATGTAGCTCCAGCATACTGTTCTGTCTATGGTTGTGAACCTGTCTGAGACCAACTCCAGTAATGGTACTAACCTAGTCTAGACCCCAAAACCTCCATACTCTAACCTAGTTTAAACCTCAGAACCTCCAAACTCTAACCTTGTCTAGACCCCAGCAGAGATTCAGGACCTCTGCTCTCCAACAGCACAGTCAGAGAAAGTTAATAAGAGTGGAGAATTTAGTAGGATTGAAAGACCATGAACACACACTCAAACAGCACGTTATGAACAAATGATTTTAAAAGACATTATTGGGACACTTTATTTTCAGATAAAAAATATATACATTTATAATCCAACTCTATACACTTGTAAAAACAGTGTTCTTATGTACAAAACAATAAACCACAGAGCACCTTCTCAACAAACAGCCGTCTCAAACAAAAATAGTTAAGTGCCATCATCTATTATGGTTTGTCTATGTACAATACAGTAATGTACTGTGATAATATGAAATCTGAAGTTCCACAGGGAAACAATCACAGCTACTCCACTATTTTTGGGGAATAAAATCAAGAGAATAAACACATGAACTGGAACGTGTCAGATTACAAGAAAGGTTCTTCTCCTCTGGTCAGTTTGCAGACAGGGTATGAAGAGGCCATCATCCTGTTTAGAATCCAAGTTGCCGCATATTTGTTTGTTGCTAGTAGAATGGACATCGGTTGGAATGAACTGTACAGGTCTCGCTGTCTGCATCGTTCGTTTTCCTTGTTGGCCTTGGTCAAAGTCACTCTGCATCGACCAGAGCCAAGCTATGGCTGAACGGCACGGAAAGAAGGTTCTGGAACCTTGAACATTACATAGATAAGGTGGTTCGGTGCTAACACAACACACCTTCTACTTGAGAAACAGAAAACATCCTCTTTCTCTCTCTTCCTCAGCTCCGACGCCTATATCTACACACATCTGAGGACCTCTCTCTCTCTCTCTCTGACCAGGGGGGGGGGGGGGGTCAAACCCCCTCTCCATCACGACCACGGTGGCAGTCCCGGAAGGCGTGCGGGTGGACAGGAGGGCTGGGTGGCTGGTCTTCTCAGGGCCTCTGGCAGGTGTGGAGGCTCCTGGCTGCCTTGCTGTTGCTGTGCTCCCCGGGGCCCCTCTGGGTCCTGCAGGCCAGCTCCTCTCCACAGTCACACCTCTGGAAGATCTCCAGGCCGTGGGCAGCTTTCCTCTTGTGCTTGGTGCACACCTGGCCCTCCTTCAGCACCGGCTTGCAGATCTTGGACCAGAAGTGACGGGCGCAGCACAGGCCCTCTGAGCAGTTCGACGAGCGCAGGCAACTCTCTCCCTCCACGCCTGCAGGAGAGACCAGGACCCAGATGAGTTGTGCTACAAAGTGAATCTAGTTCTCATTCTGTCATTTTCCTAGTTGTACGACAGTTTCTCCATCTATTACAATGCTGTGTTGTTGTTTGCATGCAAGTAAGTTCATCAGACATTCCTCTGATTGATTCAGCCTTTAAACCTGCTAGATAAACGGCCTGGCAGACTTGTTCACATGTGAGAGAGACCAGTGAGTTCACATACCTCTTGGTGTTGCATCCTGTGTGCTGGTTCTGGAGGTGAACTCGGCTGTGGAGTTGTCCTCCTGCATGGTTTCTACAGGTACCAGGTCTTCCACACCAATCTGGGGCACCATGTCTGGGTCAAGGGGCAGACACACTCCTGCTAGGGAGAAAGAGAAAGAGAGAGCGAGAAAGAGAGAGAGAGGACATCACACATTAGACCATGTGGCAGAGCCTACACCTGTTTTCCTGGCGTTTGAGCACAATTGCTCAAATTGAAAGCCTTTTGTCGGTCTTCAAAGCAACAGCATCTCACGTTTAGAAGAAAAAAGAGAGATGTTGTCTTGTGTAAAACATGACAAGAGTGGGACAGAACACCTTACCGTTACTGCACTGGTTGCCGGGGCAGCACATCGCGTTGCGGGTGCAACGCTTCCTACGCCGCTTGCATGGGAGACACGCGCCTCGGGAGGCGTAGCAGAATCCGTGGTCACCGCACTCCTCGTCAGCCGCGCAACTCAGAGACTAAAAATAATAACAATATTGTTAATAAAACATTACAATAGTTCATTTGGTAGGCCTAAATGTGGTCCTATTAAGGTATATATACAAATAGGAAACAATAATTTTGTGTACTGATTACGTTTTTACCTGACACAATTGTATGAATAAATGAGTTAAGTTTTCTAAATCATTACAAGAAGGCCTACGCAATATTCTTACCTGTATGGAGTCAATTGCCAGATTCTGACCGCCGGCATCGAAGCTAAACTCGTCCGGGCTCGCGCTTACCGGGTGACCAGCACCCGCCACACTGGGGATGCTCTTGATAGAGTTTGAGTTGAGAATCACAGATCCTGCGAGTGCAGAACCGATGAAACCGAGCACTAAGCACATCACAGCAGAACCCACACACTGCACCATTGTCGTTCAAAGGCTAATCCTTCAATCGAACAATATCGAAAAGATCCGTAGCCTAAAATTTGCAAGACGCTCGAGGGTTGGAAAAAGACGCACGGGGAGAGCGTTGCGAGTTACCTCTGTACTCTGGTGACAACTGACGCTTCTTTTATATTCGTGGACTATGTTTGTGTTTCCCGCCCCCAGCTATGTGTAACAAAAGACGAGATGGAATTTCAAAGGTTGTGGCTCATGACGCATCTCGCAGGAACTACCCACTAACCCCCCTCATCCAAACGTCCCGCGATGTTTGTGTACAATTAACACAATGGCGCTGCACGAGTTGACATCAAACACACACAAACACACCCTGACACATCTCTGCTTGATGGACACGTTTCTCGTACCACATTGAGAAATAATGAATACAATAGCACTATACAATAGATGGTGAAACTAGGAAATATGCCTCATCTATTGATGAGGATGTCCACTTAACTAGGCTAGTGACATGCATAGGGACACCAAAAATAGCATTCCGTTTGATTCTGTCATTAGATGCTATGAAATGTAGGCTATAATTTTGTGTACAGCCCTACACTTACAAGTCATTAAACCATCTGATCCGCGTCTTGGCTAGGCCATTAGAGAGGCTGTATCCATAGAGCGTCTAGTCTAAAGAGTTTGAAGCCCCAGCCTGGTGATCATTCATCAAGACATTCTTCCCTCGTTAACGACATTCGATCCGTAATTGTAATGAGTGGAACTTTGAAATGCACTTGATTAAGAGCGCGGGGAGGATCAAAGCCGAATACGCAAATTGCCGAAGAGTGAAAAGTTTACCGAATTAATTATCATTCAGCCTAAGTGCTTTAAAAGAAATAGGCTGGACTGATTATCACTCGGCGATAAGGAATTCACATCAGTACTTATCAACTTTATGCGAGGCTTGTAAAACAATTAGTTTGCAGCTTCTCTTCTCCATCAGCGAGTCCTTTGAAATATCTCCAAATAGCAGCACAGCACCTTCTGTACAAATCTATTGTTTAAACTCTAACAATGCTTAACAAGGCTAATGGGAAATACCTCTAGTGATCTTTAAGCAAATATGTTTTATTGAAAAAACTGCATGGTATAGCATACTAAAATATAGACTGTAAATAAATAATTATTTGTTAATTCATGCTGGAAAAATATAGGCTCGTTATTTGAAAGAAAAACTGATCCGCAAAAGCAATTACGTAGATGTTTTTAATGCAAGTAGCCAAACCCAGATTGTATAAATAAACAATTTACATTTCAGTAGACTTGATCGAAATGTGATACAAGACCTGATTTAATACAAATCGGTCATATATTTATTAACATGGATATTCTACAATCGAGGCAGTTCGAATCTGTGGTCAGACATTAGCGTAGTGAACCATTGGAATTTGCAGGAACAAAATACTCTAAACGTTTAACAGTTTCAAAAGTGCTTGGCAGACAAAAAAAACTTGGGAACCCTCCCCGGCTTTGAAGTTGTTGACAAGGGTTGGTTATAATAGACCACTACAAAACAAACGCTCAATACACTTCATTAAACGTGAATTGGCAGCATTCATGTCGATTCTTTGGTCTTTTGGCTTTGTTTTAATTGTACATCGAAAAGCCTGCGGTGGTGTAAAGTAGCGCCTGTGTAGAGAGAGCCTTTGATGACAAGCAGATCAAAAGACGTTGAACTCGCTGTCCTAATCGGACTTCAACAGGCAGGGCATTCTCACAAACAGTCCATTTGCTCGGCTTTTAGCGGGTCTTAACAGACATTGTACTCAGCAAATTCATTTGGTTGGACGCCAGGTAATCCTGTTTTGAAATGCCTGGTTGCAGCTTAATCAGTTCACGCTACAATAGACCCCTCTGGTACAGCCTTGTCTCCCAAGTGTTAAATAAATACACTATCAGTTGTGTTAGAATGAGAAAATAAAGGACAGGTTGTTTAGTTTGGAGTAAAAGATTACACCCGGAGTGTCAGGTGTTCTGGAACGCTCTCCTGCGGTGAGGAGGCACGTGTATCAAAGGAAAGAGCAAGAGCGTAGTTATCTTGTTAGAGGCCTGATCATAGCCTTCCTGATTGCCTGTTGATGATGTTGCCTGGGGATAAACTGTAGGCCACTTCCCACACTTCAAAATGTCAGTAAATTTGACTTAAGGACTGGCATATTAAATTTAACATTATAAACGACCCATAACAAATTCGTCTGGATTAAAAGTTAAATTTTATTGTAAGAAAAGGCATATAAATATAGCTGAACAATAAAAAAGCAGCAAGCAGAGTAAGGACGACAGTTTAGGTTTGATTTAACCGTGTCATGCAAGGTAACACAAGCGGCTGAATATGCTTTTTGGAGATGCCATTGAAATAAGGCACTATTTTTCTCAAAAATGTTAGTAATGCCAATAGTCATGTAATTTCAAATGAATGCGGAAACTATAACATGTACTCGTTTACCTTGACGAAGGGAAACTTTCCTGACAAATAAAAACAAATATTCAAATTGATATTAAGGACACTCATACTGTAGAGTACAACATACTTATCAATACATATCACAAAAATATAAGCACTAAATATTTATGTACACAAATATTCACCTCTGGTCCTGCAATAAATACGAAATGTGTTTTCCAGAGCACAGTCAAATGTTTCGAAGTGAGGCCTTAGGTAAAGTGAATTCGTCTTGAATGGCAACATAATATGATTAAAACGCCGTGCTGATAATTCAACCCAATGAAATAATCAGTATGTTCGATCGTAAAAATTGATGTTTACTTCCAGTCTTAAACATGCAAGTTATCTTCGGCGTGACAATAATTAACGGTAAAATGTAAATATTCTCTTTTTTCTCCGGTGCCAGTTGCCCCCTTGTGGTAAGAAACGGACCTGTGTGCATCTTTGTCATTTCATAGTATCCTGTCATCGTTTTAAAAATAAAAAGACAATATATTTTAACCTTTCTGCGTCCTAAGCAATGTATAAACGACTAACCAGTCTGTGCAACACAATTAGGCAAAACAATGTAAAATTAACTGCATGGCTCTGAGAACTAAGCTGGCAAGTAATGTTCCAACATTACAAACCATATTGTCATTGTAAGAGAGGTGAGTGTGTATGTTAACTTTTTTATGTTCAAATATTATAATGGAATATATACAATACATTTTCTTTATGTGCTGAAGTCATAAAGTGGTATGTTCAAAAGGGAATTCATGTACAAAGTAACTTCATAAAATAAAATGTTGATGATGAATGAAGGATTGAAAAGACTAAGTGAATCCGTCCTGAACTGTTGTCAACAGTGATGTTAATAATGTAATAATGCGTTAGTAAGGTGGTAGCATGTGATGGCATGAAGATAAGTTCAAATATGCTACAAAAAGAGGTGTGGAGTTTCTCTCTCTCTCTCTCTCTCTCTCTCTCTCTCTCTCTCTCTGTCTCAGTCAATCCTCCTCTCCGCAAGGTAGAATTAATGTCAGTGTGTTTCTGTCCAGGTCCGGTGGTCCCTGGCAACAGAACCAGGCCAGTCCGAGGCTCCACGAAAAGCTCCCCGGATGTCCTTCAGAAGGTGGGTGTGGTGAGACGGAGAGATAGACAGACACCGGGGCTACTGACGTCGTGGCCGGAGCTACATGGGAGAAGGCATCTCGGTGACCCAGAGTGTGACAACTGTCCTCTTTCGCTGTCCGTCTGTCTCCGACTGTCCTTCACAGTACTGAATGTCTGTCTGTCTATCAGCAGCCAGGTCTAGCAAGAAGGCCATCCCAAGTTTCTGACCTATAGGCTCAAAATGCAAACTCAAGACCTAAACCCTAACCCCAACCCTTGACCTAGGCCCAGGCCCAGGCCCAGAACCAGGACCAGGTCCTAGGTGGACCCAGGCAGAGGTAATCCAGGTTAAGGTGGGGCCAGGTGGGGGCGGTAGCTGGGGGACATAGTTGAGGTTGGGTGGAAGGCAGGCTAGCTATCTGGGAGGTCAGGGGTTAAAAGTCAGTGTCCCATCCAGAGTTGTCATCAGGAGGGGGGTCGTCACCATCCTCTGGGAAACTGTCAAAGTTACTTGTATCCGTGGGCGACGAGACCTGAGGGAAGAGAGACAGAGAGGGCGGGAGAGTTTAGCTGCGTCATAAGGTTTCACCCAGCGCAACCTTTAGATTGGCGCAAAACTCACATCAGGGATAATGGGAGGAGTCAGCGTCCCTTTCCTCAGACCCTCCCAGTTGAACCCCTCGAACCATCTGAGAGACAGAGAGCAGACGAGTGAGTGAGGTTGGAGAACTTTCCACCGCCCCTTTGGTCCTACCGATCTTCTGACAGTGATCTCACTGTGATATCAAGGCTGACGACAGGCATTCACTTACTTGTGCTTCTGAATGTCTTTAACTCCATTCTTCAAGTTTCCCAGTCTCTCCGATGGATTGTCTCTGTTGGTGTAGACGTCATGAATGAGAATAAACTACTAACCGACCATTAAAGTCAACCACAACCTAACCAACCACCAACCTCGGCCAACAAGACCCACAGTGCCCCCCGTGTGAGTTACCTGCATAGTTTCTTGATTAAGTTGGCAGCATTTTTGGTTATTTTCTTTGGGAATTCGATCATGTCAATGCCTCTCAAGATGATGTTGTAGGTCTTCATGGGGTCTGGTCCTGAGAAGGGAGGGCTGGAGGACAGGAAGAGGGAGGGAGGGAGGGAGGGAGGGAGGGAGGGAGGGAGGGAGGGAGGGAGGGAGGGAGGGAGGGAGGGAGGGAGGGAGGGAGGGAGGGAGGGAGGGAGGGAGGGAGGGAGGGAGGGAGGGAGGGAGGGAGGGAGGGAGGGAGGGAGGGAGGAAGGAGAGGAGAGGAGAGAAGAAGGAGAGGAGGAGAGGGGAAGGAGAGGAGGGAGAGTCAATAAATGATGTCAATGCTGTATACGTCTCCAGCAGGGAGAGGTGCAGGTTGAGAGACCCTACCTTCCAGTCAGGAGCTCGTACATCAGGATGCCTAGCGACCAGTAGTCGGCTGAGATGTCGTGGCCCTTGTTCAGGATGATCTCTGGAGCCACGTACTCCGGCGTACCACAGAACGTCCACGTCTTCTTCCCAAACCCAATCTTCTTGGCAAAACCAAAGTCCACCTGGAATTACGGTCAGAAATGGAGGAAAACCAATGAGCTTTGTCTGTCGGTCTGTCTGTCAGGCTGTCTGTTTGCCTGCTTGGGTGGCTGCTTGTCTGACTACATGTCTGTCTGTCTGTCTGCCAGCCTGCACGCCTGCCTGCATGCCTTCTTGCCTCTCTGTCGGCCTGCCTGTCTGTCTGTCCTACTCACCAGCTTGGCGTATCCCCGGTGGTCCAGTATGAGGTTCTCTGGTTTGAGGTCTCTGTAGATGATGCCTTTGGAATGCAGGTAAGCAAAGGCCTCCACCACGCAGGCTGTATAGAACCTTGTGGTCGAGTCCTCAAAGGAGCCCCTGGGGTCAAGAGGGAGAACACTGTAAAGACTGTGTGTGTGAGAGAGAGTGTTTGTGTGTGTGGCTGTGTGGAAAAATACCTATGTGGGTGTATGTTTTTCCGTTTACAGTGGTGTGTGTGTGTATGGCTGTGTTTCTCTGTGTGTGGTATATGTTTGTATTTTTGTACTTGTCTGTATGTTTGAGCGTGTATGTTTGAGTGTGAGATGTGCTGTATGTGTGTGTGTGTGTCACCTTACCTGTCCCTCAGAATAGTCCAGAGTTCTCCTCCCAGACAAGCCTCCATCAGCATGTACAGGTACTTGCTGTCTTTAAAGGTCCGGTACAGCCTGGGGAAGACAGGACATTCACATCGCGAACAACAACAACAATGAGCAGCAAGTCTAATTTACATGGACAGGTGGGTTCTGCTATCTGCTCAGACGGAGGCTTGTTGTTTTTCTGCATCGCTGACTTCTGTCTCAATGTATGTCGCCTGTTAACAGACTTATTGTGTGTGTGTGTGTGTGTGTGTTTGTGTACCTGACGATGAAGTCTGAGTGGGCCTCCTGCATGATCTGTTTCTCCGAGCGGATGTGCTCCTGCTGCCTTGTGTCCACGATGTGTCTCTTCTTCAGGATCTTCATGGCGAAGGTCTTCACCTCGTCGCTCTTCAGCTGCACCTGGAGGACCAACGTGCCACAGAGTTGTCATTTGAAAAGGACAATAAAGATTTGGAATCAGGAGACATTCTATGAATCACAGGTCTCAAGAGTGTTTCAATAGTTATCTGTCGTCAGGGGAAAGAATCTCTTATCTTATGAGTTTTTCATTTCTTCTTTGGGGCTTTCGGTTGGTTGAGGTGAAGTTCTATGGGCACCTGTATAGCCCTTTGTGACACTTGTAAAGCAGGCTGAATAAATCAAATGTGATTTGATTTGGCGTTTGCGGAAATCACCAATAAGGTAACACCATGGCCGTAAACACGTTGTGTTTCCAAGGCGCTAAGTGTGTTGTGGTTTGTCTATTTTCAGCCTGGCTGCTACCTTGCACGATCAGGAATAGTCCTATGACTCATGGTCTATATAGACTCCAGTGGGGAGGGGAAAAGATGATGAGGGTGGGGTTGGGGTTGGCGGTAGGGAGAGAGGCTAGAGGTGGGGAAAGGTGGAGAGAGGTTGGAGAGAGGAGGACAGGGGTTGGAGGTGGAGAGAGATGGGGTGGAGTGGGGGGGCAGACATTCTTCACATTGCGTCTTGGGGATCTGAGGGAACTCTTAAATGTCCCCGGGTCATCTTCCTACAACCCGGCCATGGAGCAAGGGGTGTCGGATGGGGGGTGGTGGTGGGGGGCTGGCAGTTTGGAAAGGCCACTTGTTTTCCCGCAAAGGGAGGATGCCGCAGTGCCTTATTTAGCCCTGGGGACTAGGAGGTCTACAGGGGGGGTCTGGGGGGCCCACAGGGGGGGTCTGGGGGGCCCACAGGGGGGTCTGGGGGGCCCACAGGGGGGTCTGGGGGGCCCACAGGGGCATCCCTTTTGGGGGACAAGCCCAGGGCTTCCCTTACCACTGGCTGCCTTATCGGAGAAATCCTCCGAGACAAGCCGCAATGCGACATTTCTCTGTCTGCTCCCCCTCCCCTCCTAGCCCCCCCCTCCCTCCCACCTAGCCTCCCTCTCCCCCCCTCGACCTCTTCGTCCCTTTCGCACTCTAACACTCTCCCTCTTATGTTACGCCTCTCCATGTCCGTTTCTCCTGTCCCTCCTCCGCGAGTGTGTGTGCGTTTTACAAGGCTCTGTGTTGCTGTTGTGTTTGGGATCGAGGGCTTCCTTGTTAGTGCGGCCTCACATACAGTAGCCGTGATAATCACAGCCTGCTCGACAATCACAGACAGCTACTGTTGAGTGTCAGCTGGTCATTTCAAACAGTGGACGTGTGCCGCGTCACTGGACATGACAAGCGGCTCAGAATGACCTTAGCTTTTCATGTGGATACTTAACAAAATAAACTCAAAATCAGTCACAACATATTTCTACAGTGAGTTGTTCATAATGATATGAAACTCAGGCTGGAGGTCAGTTAGACTTTGGGAAGTCATGAAAAACGAAAACAAAACATATTCATCTTCACGGCCATGTACAAACCCATTGTAGAATGCAGAAGCAGTGGATGATTGAAGAGACTTCCCCTCCGTTCCCTGTCTCCACTGCATTGATGCAACGCAACACTGCAGGTCACACGCTACCTCCCTTTCCTGTTACCTCTGTGAGTCTCGTAGTGGAAACTAACTTAGAATAACCCCTGAGGTATTCCTCATGGCAGAGACCTGATACCCCAGTTATAACCCCCCAGCCCCCAATGATATACCCATAAACCCCCCCACACCCCCCCCCCCTACACACACAGGCCCAGCATGGAGACCCAGTTTGTCAGACTGACATCCAACCGGTTTGATATCTCACATAATCCCACACTCCTTGGTTCTGAACTGACCTGCCAAAACGTTTGGACCAGAGAAGCAAACCTGAGTCTTAGGAACAGTCTGGGAATGCATTATGACTGCTTCCAAGCCTTTTCAGGGGGTGGTATAGCTGGGTTACAGCTCATTATGGAATGCCTGGCATGTAAATGTCGGTTGGAAAGTCCAAGGTTTGTCATTTATCCCTGGAAGAAAGTGCCTTCATCATGCAGTAGAAACGTGTCCGAGACAGACAGACACACACACACACATACACATCCAACAGCACAGGTAAAAGCTGACAGCTAGAGATCGTCTTACCAGCTCGACGCGTCCGAATCCCCCGACCCCCAGTGTGTCGATGATGTTGAAGTCCACCAGCTTCAGGTTGGAGAAGAAGACATTCTCCGCCTCGTACCTGCATTTTTTGAAGTGGAAGAAAGGGAACTTCTTAGAGGTCTGGATGGTGTAGGTGACGGGGAAGGAGAGGGGAGGCGAGGGGGCCGGGAGGCTGGGCAGCCTCTCTCGCTGTTTCCGGGCCGGGACCGGGATGAGCTCGCGCATGTCTGCTTCTCCTCGCTCACACCACGTCCAGCGGTCGAACACAAGCAGCCTGACCAGCCGCGCAACAGTCAGAAAGACAGTCAGCAAGCGCTGGCGCCAACCTCCGAGCGGGCGGGCGGCGGCGTGGGGAAGGTTCCCAAACAGGTTGGGCACAGCGTCGGAGTGAGTCCCGTGCGAAAGCTGGAGCTACGGTGCCATTTCCAGTTCACATGTTGGGGGTCCGGGGGTAGGGGGGCCCGGGGGTGGAGGGTGGTGAGGTAGGCCAGATCCTCAGACGCCGTGTGCATGTATCAAAGTCCTGACCGGTCTCCTGCCAAGCCCAACACAAATGCACGCAGGGGCAGAGTAGACGACACCAACAGACTTTCAGATCCACATCCCTAGAGAGTCCCTGGGATAAACTTAGCACCCACCCCCCAGACTCTGCTCTGAGGTATACGACTGTACGTTTTTCTTGTCCCTCTCCGACAGCAGGTCTGGGTGCAGACGAGACCAGATGAGGGGTTTGGGCTCTGCTGAGTGTCCAGGTGGAGCGTCCAGACTACTCTCTGAGGGCCAGGATAAGGCAGGCTGTCAGGCGGGTCTGTGTGCCAAAACAAAGTCCAACTGTGCCTGTCGCCAGGAGCCGGAGGGTACTAATACTGCCACTGTGATCCCTGCGGTATTTTTAACATGTGGACACCGCGTGGGTGGAGGTTCACCCAGTTAGCGTGGCTCACACACCTCGACCCCCTCCTTCTCCCCCCACACACCTCAACCCCCCCCTACACATCTCAACCCCCTCCTCTCTCTCCCCCCCCCCCCCGCACACACCTCAACCCCCTCCCCTCTCTCCCCCCCACACACACCTCAACCCCCTCCTCTCTCTCTCCCCCCCTCACCCACCTCAACCCCCTACTCCCCCCCCCCCACACACACTTCAACCCCCTCCTCCTACCCAACACACACCTCAAACCCCTCCGGTCCTCCCCTCTCACCCACCTCATCCCCCTCCTCTCTCCCCCCCCCCCCCCCACACACCTCGAACCCCTCCGGTCTTCCCCTCTCAACCCTCTCCCCCCCCCCACACACCTCAAACCCCTCCTGTCCTCCCCTCTCAACCCCCTCCCCCCCCCTCCCCCCCCCCACACACCTCAAACCCCTCCTGTCCTCCCCTCTCAACCCCCTCCCCCCCCCCCCCACACACACACCTCAAACCCCTCCGGTCCTCCCCTCTCAACCCCCACCTCTCTCCCCCCCGCCCCCTGACATACACAGCGGCTAACACCCCAACCAATGACATACTGAGCTGCATACACACTTTACATGAATTACTGGATACTACCTTGCAGACAGAGACACACAGAAAGAGAGAGAGACAGAGAGAGAGAGAGAGAGAGAGAGAGAGAGAGAGAGAGAGAGAGAGAGAGAGGGTGGGGGGGGGAGAGCTACTGGAAATATTAAAAACATATTCTGTTCCATAGCAGTAGATGGAAAGGAGGCCAGATTGTGAGAGAGAAAGAGAGAAAGAAAGTGATGGAGAGATGGAAAGAGAAAGAGAGAAACCGAGAAAGAAAGAGAGGTTGTCTCTTAAAGCCTTGACATACCCTACTGACAAGCGGGGCGAACATATCCACTGACTCCGGCGGAAATCGGATCAACAGCAGATCATGCAGGATCAAAGATGATCCTTGCGTCAGGGGATCCCTCTCCGGAGATGCATTGCGTATTCACCCACCCTCAAGGAGAGCTTAAGGAGAGTATCCCTGTTCTACCAGTCTATCTGGGGCTCTCCTTAAGCCACACACTCCCAATCCCACTTCACAGATGCCTTGATTTCTGTGGGGACAAACATTGAACAAGATACTTCAAGTCTCCATGAGAGTCTTCTACCCCCGTTTCCATGAAAACGTAGACAGACTCCTATCCTGCGGTGTTTCTCAATCTTCCCCACCTCAGTAGGAGCTAGAGGAGGATGGGTTTATATCTCAGTGTGACCTCGAGGAGGGTCCCTTTAGGTTAGACATGTGTCTGTATAGATAGAGGAGAAGAGGGGAATGGGGTAGGTTTCATAGATGTGGATCCGGTTTATGGCCAACGAGAAGGTTTTGGATCATAAGGCAGATATAGGAGCCTGTTACTCTGACCACATATACCATGACACTTGTTGGTGGTTCCAAACTGCCAGAACACCAAAAACACCAAATCTGACCTTAAGTTGGAACTACATGTTTTGTATAACATCAATACATACTTGAACCCATTCCTAAACTACCTTTTAACACCAGTATGTTGTACCAAACCAAACCTGACCCAGACAAACAAAACAGCAGTAATAGATGCAGTTTCCAGACAGTGTGGAGCTCTATTTAAAAAGCCACTCAAATTCCACAAATATTACAGACAATGAAAACCTTCTTAACTGCAACCCATGCTAATTGAACAGAAAAGTTGCAATCTACTTGCAATTGCTTATGACTATATTTCTCCAACCATGTTTGTTGTCGGAGTGTTTCTATGGCCACGGCTCAGCCAGTATTTCACACTCAGACAGACACCTGTTGTGTGTGTTCCGTACGCTCGACCGATGCCATAAGAGGGGAGAGAGAGAGCCTCGGCTCAGAACCAGACTAGCATTCTGTGGAGGTATGTGTGTGTGTGTGTGTGTGTGTGTGTGGGGGGGGGGTGCTGGAAAGTCATGTGATATGAGTAGTGGACTGGTGACAGGGGACAGGCAGGGTGAGTTTTGGATGAGGAAAGGAAGAAGGTGTGCGCATAAACAGTGTACTGCATGTCCTGTAGATATATATGACATGTATGTGCCTGTGTGAGTGTGCTGGTGTGTTAATATCACAGGTGCTGTGTGTGTGTATGTGTGTGTGTGTGTTGCTGTTCTGGTGATCTTCTATCCCCTATGCCCTAGAGCGTGTAACCTTGAGACGTGAGTACTGTACGTTGTTTATTAACCTGCTTCTGAAACCCCTACTGTAAATACACTAACCACCCTACTGTAAACACACTAACCACCCTACTGTAAACACACTAACCACCCTACTGTAAACACATTAACCACCCTACTGTAAATACACTAACCACCCTACTGTAAACACACTAACCACCCTACTGTAAACACATTAACCACCCTACTGTAAACACACTAACCACCCTACTGTAAACACACTAACCACCCTACTGTAAACACACTAACCATCCTTACTGTAAACACACTAACCACCCTACTGTAAACACACTAACCACCCTACTGTAAACACACTAACCACCCTACTGTAAACACACTAACCATCCTTACTGTAAACACACTAACCACCCTACTGTAAACACACTAACCACCCTACTGTAAACACACTAACCACCCTACTGTAAACACACTAACCACCCTACTGTAAAGACACATTGGGCTCTGGCCTCACAAGTTCTAACACGTTACTGTAATTATCGAAGACAATTATTACCTCTAAGGAAGAGCAATCAATATGAAAATCAATTATGATTTTTTTTTTTTTTTATTCGGTTTCTTTGAAACCAGCAAACATGATTTGAGGATGGCTCTTTAGATATTGTATTAACAATCTAAGTGGTGTAAATGCTTGATTAGAAGCAGCTAAATACATTACGTAAACCTAAAATCATCATGGAGTTGCGCTGATTTATCAGCCCTCTAGTTCATGCTAAAAACTTTCCAGTTCTGCCCTTGACATCTTACAGTAACATGTGGATGGTCCTTCTCCCCGGGTCCACTCCTAAGGACTGTGTTTAAGACTCAAACACCACATTCCTCCTTTAAACTACCCCGTCCATACACTCACACTCACACACACACACACACACACACACACACACACACACACACACACACACACACACATCACATTCCTCTTACGACCTACCATGGTCGCACACACAAACACACACACACACACACATAAACACACGCTCACATCCACACACACACAGTACATACAGTATATGTACACACACGCACGCGCGCGCACACGCACAGCTGTCTAAATACGGGCTTAGACCCCACCTGGGTTGGCTGTAGAGCTGGGGGTTCCTCTTCAGGGGTCAGTGCACCACTAAGACAGGACTGCTGAGGTGTGACCTCTGTGTCTGTACACACACACGCCATCCACATGAGGCCGTACGTGCACACACGCCGCGAGCACGCTTCGCACACGCCCCACGCGAGGCATACGCACCCACAAAAACACACCCAGGCCTGTTGGTCTCCCTCTCTAACACACACACTTTCCCCTCACACACACACGGCCAGAACAAAGCCTGAGCCAGCTGCAGGTGTGGAGGGACAAAGCGTGTGTTTGACCTCAGCACGACCCCTGCTACGACCCCTGACCCCAGAGACTCACAGCTCTGGCCCTGGTCTGGCCAGCACAGGGTTATCCTGTCACTCCAGGTTACCTCTCCCACAGCAACCTCCTCGCTCCCTCGCTCAGCTCCCAACCTAAGAATGCCCCGCATTCCATCCCCTGATCCTCTGGTTGGTAGAACCAAACATCTGGGCATTCTTAAACGACCTCGGCCAGGCCCTTTGTCATGCAACCATCACCTCACAAACCTTCGCCTTATGTTTATCATCAACGGTAGGAGTTCTATCTGGATTTCCTTTGGGATTAATGAGGGAGTTGAATAGAATTGAAAATAATTGAATTAAAATTATTATGGTTTCAATTTATATTTATATGAATACAATAGTAACATATATGGACAATGTATGGACTAAATGATACTTATCTGATATAATAAGGCTTTTTTTAACCTTTTATTTGCCTAGTTTTAGACGGATGGCTACAGTATGTGTGACTTATGTCTTGTAGATCATCAGGTGTGTGTCAGTGTTTGTCAGGGGGGCCATCATTGTCCGACACACACACAGTCCATGCACTCCAAAGAGCCTCATGCTCTCCTTAAACTACAGTGGACTCAATCGAGGCCTCAGAAGACCAACATTGGCCCCCGCCCCGTCTTCTGATTGGCCAGACGTCGACTCTGTGCATCGTGATTGGGTGTCCAGTGATGCCCCCTCTGTTATGTTGTGAGAGTCAAGGTTGGGGTCAGGTATGAGTGAGGGATGCTCCACGAGCATCAGACCGCGAGGCCTGACGGCCAGAGACAAACACCTCAGCACATGTTGACCTGCCACCCATATCTAGTGTGTGTTTGTGTGTGTGTGTGTGTGTGTGTGTGTGTGTGTGTGGGGGGGGGGGTATTGGGGGTCAGGGGGAGTCAGAGACACAGCCCACTACAACATATTGTCGGCCGTGACAAGTTGAACTGACAGACAACTCCTTATATGGTCATGGAGGACCCTCCAATATATTTACAGTAGAGCAATTTCCTGTCCTTGTTTCAACAACCCCAGTGGCCTTGTGAATGGCCCCAGCCTATTGTCACTCCGTCCGGGCCGCCACGCTGGGTCAAAATGCCAGTGACAGTAATAAACGTCTTACATAAGTGACTCTTGAGATAATGTTACAAGCATCGAAACGCTAGCTCGCTTGCTAAGCGTCCCATGCACACTAACAACACAAGATATGGATATATTACATCTCCACGCACAGATGGTTAAACCATTATAGACATGTGGTTATAACATCCGCCCCCATCCTCCTTTGAGGAAAAAATGACGAAAGAAGGAGAAGAAAAAAATATTTTGAGTCATAATGTGTCGCCCACAGTTCACTATGGAGAATGGACTAGAACAAGAAGCCATTGAGATCTACAAAAGACTAAGAGTGGAGGAAGAGTTAGAGGGCTTTAGGACCTGCCCGTCCACCTGAAGCCAATCAGGCAGGGCCTCAGGGGGGCGGGTAGGTCCTAAAGCCCCTCCGCCTCTGTGTGCTGTGTGAACTGCCCTGCCTGTGTACAGTCACCTTGGCATGGGGGGGGAGGGCGGGTCAGCATGCCCCAGCAGGGCTCCCTGCATTCACTTCTAGAACCTGTTTATGCCTCTCGCTCTGCCACCCTGCCACCTTGACATGCTGACACCCTGCCTCGCGCTCTGGGCGGGTAAACAACACGTGATCTGCAGGACGAGAGGAAGGAGGGAGGGAGGCAGGGAGGGAGGGAGAGAAAGAGAGAGGGAAGACTGAGGGGTGGACGTCGGAATGAGACGTGTGCAGCTGTTGGGAAGAGAGAGGAATGAAGAGAAGGAGAGAGGGATGGATAGAGGGAAAGCAAGAGAGACTTGCAGAGTCTTGCAGAGAGAGAGAGAGACAGAGAGAGAGAGAGAGAGAGAGAGAGAGAGAGAGAGAGAGAGAGAGACAGAGAGAGAGAGAGAGAGAGAGAGAGAGAGAGAGAGAGACCAGAGAGAGAGAGAGACCAGAGAGGGATACCGTGTAGTTTACAAACTATTCCACAGCAGTAGGCAGAAAGGAGAGCCTCTGGAGTGGGCAGCAATCCACAGGGGTGGGGGTACAGTGGGGTACAGTGGGGTACAGTGGGGTACAGTGGGGTACAGGGTGTGCATCCCCAACATGTCCACATGTCCAGACAAGCTACAGACACTTGGTGACCGCAGGATTAAAAATATGCCTACAAGTCATTCCGAGGAGTCATTCCAAGGGGACAACCCTGGGAGTCATTTCCAGGAGTCTCCAAGTCGAGAGCCGCAGGTTCAGTGTAGGTGCTGGGGTGCTGACAGGGGGACAGCCCGGAGGAACTCACTCACCATGAGAACAGGCTCATGCCCTCTGGTGTCGGCTGTCACATGACCAGGGTGACAGCCGACACCAGAGGGGAACGACAGCAGAGAACACTGCAGGGACACTGAGGGCATGAGCTTTTTATCATGGTGACACATGGCTGTGGGGGGTACGGACGAGAGAGAGAGAGAGAGAGTGAGAGAGAGAGAGAGAGAGAGAGAGAGAGAGAGAGAGAGAGAGAGAGAGAGAGAGAGAGAGAGAGAGTGAGAGAGAGAGAGAGAGAGAGAGAGAGAGAGAGAGAGAGAGAGAGAGAGAGAGAGAGAGAGAGAGAGAGAGAGAGAGAGAGAGAGAGAGCAGTTATGTCCAGCAGCTCCTCATCTGTTCATATATAGAGGTAAACCTCCTGAGTTCTGAACACACAGAGAGAGAAAGAGAGAACGAGAAAGGGAGAGAGAGAGAGAGAGAGAGAGAAAGAGAGAGATGCAGCTCGAGGGAAATTGTATATGAAAGAGAAATCAATCATGTTTCAGCAGCAATCCTTCAAGTCAAGGACTGCAGCTTGTTATGTTTCCTGTCAAGTATGTTTCCTCATGATAAGGTTGAGAAGGGTGCTATTTTTATTCAATTTCAATGCTATTCTAATTCATCTGCAGAATACTTGTACTCTGTTGGAAAAGACTGTGTTAGAGTGGCTCACCCACAACACCAACCACTAGAGGGAGCTCTTGTGCAGGTTTCACCCACAGTGCCAGAGCCTGGTCGGAGGTGGGGACATTTCTGTATTTGATTATAACATTAATAATAATGTATTTCTGTACCACATACCCACTATTCATTCTAGTCCTACTACCACCTCACATTCACTGGTGTAGTGGTGACCAAAGGGGATAACTCCATTATAAATTTGTCATATTCAAAAAACACACGAGTAAAGAAGCTAAAATTGGGAGTGAATAATACGTGAGTACACTGTGTCTATAAATAAGTAGATGTATTTCCTACAACTTGATGTTAGTGTGCCTTCACACCCAGCTGGTCTGTTACTTACAGCTCTTTCATGTTCATCACCAAGCAGCCATGGTATGATGTAATACCCCGGGTGGTGTCATCCATCTAGCACATTACAGCTGATGACACAGCCTAATGACAAGGTACTGTATGGTCACTGGACACAGCGCGCACACACACACACACACACGCACGCACACACACAAACGCACACACACACACACTCGTACACACACATTGAC
>NC_140373.1:10467500-10502500 GCF_054491055.1 Hypomesus nipponensis | reverse complement strand
CTTTAACACACACACACACACACACGTGTACACACACAGTCTCTCATGTTGTTTATATTGGGGACTGAGTTCTAGCTGGTGTGTGTTGTGCTGCCTAAAGCATCCCTCCCTCCCACCCACCCTCCCTGCATAATGTCTCAGCAGGCCGGCTGTCACTCCAAACATCTTGTTCTCTCTCTGTCTCTCTCTCTGTCTCTCTGTCTGTCTTAGAGTTATCTCCTTTCTCTATATCCTATTATTTTCTCCACCAAATGTGTTTCTTTCTTTCTTTCTTTCTACTTTCACCTCTCTCTGTCTATTTCCACCTCTCTGTCTCTCTGTCTCTGTCTCTGTCTCTGTCTCTGTCTCTGTCTCTGTCTCTCTTTCTCTTTCTCTCTCTTTCGTTCTCTCTCTTTCTTCTCTCTCTCTCTCTCTCTCTCTCTCTCTCTCTCTCTCTCTCTCTCTCTCTCTCTCTCTCTCTCTCTCTCTGCCTGTCTACTGAGAGGCACATCACAGCTGTTCCTCAGTTAGACGAGGTGTGGGTGTGCAGGGGGCCAGACTCACTCTCTGTCGATGACAAGGCAGGTGACGGCTTCAGCTGCGATGACGTTGGCCGTCCTGATGTCCTCCCTGCAGAGCACACACAGAGAGAGAGAGGGCTCAGAAACACATCCCGAGGAGGAATGCACACACACACACACACACACACACACAGAGGGCTCAGAAACACATCCCGAGGAGGAATGCACACACACACACACACACACACACACACAGAGGGCTCAGAAACACATCCCGAGGAGGAATGCACACACACACACACACACACACACACACACAGAGGGCTCAGAAACACATCCCCTTGAGGAATGTACACACAAACACACATACAATATATACATACTCGGAGTAAATATACAGTGTTGTAAGAAACACATCTTTAGGAGGAACATACATACACGCACAAACATATGTGCACATATACAAATTTAGCATATGCAGTCGACACACAGCGGTCAGAAACCCGTATTTGCTAGGAACACACACGCTCAATCCTGTCCTGTGAATGATCATACACAATGAACACACCTAAGCCCTCTCACACACATGCACCGAATCACGCACACGGCAGAAAACCACATCACCTAGACGAACACGAATTCCTTTCTCTCAAAAATCCTACCAACAACCTAGGCATGGGTTCACAGCCTTCAAGCAAGTCACTCGGCCAGTCAAACTGAGACAGTGGTCACCTAACGTAACGTTCGTCAATCACAGAGGGGTCAGTGCACAGTCCCTCCCGGCCAATAGCCCGAGTCACCCCGCGAGTCACCTCGTTCCCCAGACCTACTCTTTCCTGTTGTCTGACCATTCACCAGGATCCATTTCACTGTCAGAGGAAGAGGCTTCACTGCCGCTCCACTCAGACTCAGAGTCTAGGATCTCCATAGAGCCCTCTGATCCACCGCCTGTCAGAAACACAAGCCCTCACACCTGTGTGGTGTGGACCTACTACCATACTCATAAAACAACCTCTCTAATAATTTCTCTCTCTCTGTCTCACCCACACACACTAGCGCCACTGCCAACTACGGACCCTGCGTTTTGTGTTGGGAGAGAGAGAGAGAGAGAGAGAGAGAGAGAGAGAGAGAGAGAGAGAGGAAGGAGACAGAGAGAGAGAGAGAGAGAGAGAGAGAGAGAGAGAGAGAGAGAGAGAGAGAGAGAGAGAGAGAGGGAGAGAGAGAGAGAGGGAGAGGGAGGGAGGGAGGGAGAGGAAGGGAGAGAGAGAAGAAGGGAGAGAGAGAGGAAGAGAGAGAGAGAGAGAGGTGGAGATAGATGTACTTCACACTATGAAACAACAGCTGTGAGGCATGACAGATAGACTCACTGACTGACCCACTGACTGACAGGCAGACTGACAAAAAAACGACAGATAAATAGACAGGCTGACAGACAGACAGACACATATCTAGGTGTCCAAATTCTCTGGATGTCACCTTCAGAAGGTTTGGAGAACAACAAGGGGATGTTCCTCTCAGTAAACCACAGTTACCAGAATGCTTTTACTGACACTGCAAATTCTACCCTGCTCGACTATCTCTATACTGTTCACTACTATATAATACTTTGTTTATCTCATCAATTTAAAAGTTACATCCAGTACAGTAAGTTATCTCAGAAATACAGCTCCATGAGTATCTAAACTAGCTCAACACGCTCAGACGTCAGAGCCGGACTGTTCTAACGAGGATCCCCTTCAGGGAAGAACCCTCTGACGCCCGGCGCTCTTGTCTCCTGAGAGAGTCCGTTAATAGAAGCTTCACGCCCGTGTGCCTGCCAGCCTGCCTCCACGTCTGACGCGTGAGAACAGATTCCAGCCAGCGAGCCTTGCTCCGGGAGCCGCTCCGCTCGGCCGTTAGCAGGCTGGTGACATGCAGGAGAACATGCGGGAGAACACACAGACACTCTGGTTCTTTGGGACGAAACACGGCAATCTGGCCGGCAAACGTGCAATTTGCACATTACTCTAACAGTGGAGGAGTTGAGAGGGAGATGGGGAAGAAAAAAGAAAAGCGACAGGTTGATAAACAGAGAGCCGATGGGGAAGAGCGATAAGAGCAACGACATGACAAGAGGGAGAGATACTGAGATAGAGAGAGAAGGAGAGGGATAGAGAGGTAGAGGGGGGAGAGATAGAGACAGAAGTAGAGAGAGAGGGAGAGAGCCAGAGGGGGAAGAGAGAGATAGAGAGAGAAATGGGGGGAGAGAGAGGAGCACAGGGAGAGAAACTGAGAGGGGTGGTGGGAGAAAGCCAGAGAGAAAGAACGAGCAAAACAGAGAGAGAGAGTGTGAGAAGGTCAGAGACGTAGAGAGGCTGTTGCTTGATTGTGTGATTATTATTCAGGCACTTAACATCCATCTAATAGCCCTAATGAGCTTTAATTTGACTTAACAAGATGTTTTGTTTGAGGTAGATGTGAAAGTTCACTTAATATACAACCTCCTCAACATCAAAGCTCGACAAGCCTTTCAACCTCGGCTCTACTGTCTCTTGTTATACACACACACACCGATCATAGACAAATACACACAGACAAACATGGAAGACACACATTCACAGACAAAAACACACAGAGACTCACGCACACACCACGCATCCACACACACTAATAGATACGTACACACTCACAAACACCCCCCCCCCCCACACACACACACACGTTGACAGTTCCCTATTCATGTCATGCTAAAAACACAGCATGTAAACACTTGCTAAGATCAAGCCTATTGTCCAGGGTAAACAGACAGCGCTTGCTGCCTGATTGACTTGCTAAGCACACCGTGGGACGATGGTGATGAGCGCGAAGTGGCGGATCAAAGACTCAAGGAGTGAGGAAGGAGAAAAAAAAAGCACAAAACCAAAAGCCCTGGGGAAGCTGTGATCTTATCCCCGTCGTCTTCACGACGCCACTCCGCTCCGCACACATCAAAGCCCCCTTCAACAACAGGTAGAACACACCGACAGGAAGTCAATACAGCCGGCCCAGTCGAGGAGAAAGTTCCAGAATCAAACCTTTCTTTTGTTTTTCGCTGTCAGAACAGCAGTTGAAAAAGGGACTTTTAGAACGATAAAACAGTCCTCAGGGGAAGCTATTACAGGAAGGACCATGGTGCTTCTGGCTCTCCTAACGCCAGCTGCAGTCTGCAGCTCACAGAGAAGACACCAGGGGGCACTGTCTGACACAGTCTCAGGGTGTGAACCCATAACCACAGGCCGGAAGACACACATGCACACACAAACACACACACACACAAGCGCTCTCTCTCTCTTTCTCTCTCTCACACACACACACACACACACACACATCCAGTGCTGTGGTCGTAAAACAGGCCTTAGAACTGAATGAAGTGGATCCCACCTCACCTCACAGCTGTCAATCATCCCCATGACAACAGAGAGCCTGGAAGGCTCTTATTAACCTAGCCACGCTCATCAGATTAGCACGGAGCTTTACTCTAGGTGTGTGTGTGTGTGTGTGTATGGTAGACTGGCTCTGTCCATCGGGTCAGTAATAAACGCAGCTTGACCAGATTTTCTCCCTGACAACCCTTTACTCCTGCTTTCTCTTATTGTTCTTTCCTCTCTCCTCTATTTCTTTCTCTCTCGCTTCTCTCTCTCTCCTCTCCTTACTATATCCTCTCTCTGTCTCTTTCCTTTCTCTCTCTTGTCTCGATCGCTCTCCTCTCTCTATCTCTCTCCTCTCAGAATCAATAAGAGTCCCTATGTGGTTGTGGATCCTCTGACCCTATTCATACAGTTTAGTGCTCTGTAATATCCTCTCTCTCTCTCTCTCTCTCTCTCTCTCTCTCTCTCTCTCTCTCTCTCTCTCTCTCTCTGTTACTCTCTCTCTTTTTTCTCTCTTTCTCTCTCTCTCTCTCTCTCTCTCTCTCTCTCTCTCTCTCTCTCTCTCTCTCTCTCTCTCTCTCTCTCTCTCTCTCTTCTTCTCTAATTCTCTTATTCTCTCTTATTGTCTCTCTCTCACACGCACACTCCCACCAAGCTCATCCTCGCAGTCTGTCTGCTTGTACTTGTCAGAGGCAGCATTGTCAGACAGGATTGGAATGTTCCTTTATGAGGTCTGGACTCCCCAGCCTTGTGTGCACTCAAACATCTGGTCCAGAGGTTCCCTCTCAAATAGAAAACCTCAGCTGTCAAGTTGAATTGCTCTTCATAAAAGGTCCAAGCACAGGTCCATTGGATATCATAGGTCTTGCTCTTCTTGAGTGTTCTATAGAAGAGTATCTAAACCTGTAATAAATCATCTGACCCTTCAGTCCAAAGCAGCTCACCCCTGCAGTGCCCTTTCTCCAAACCAGTCCCCTTTGCCCAGCGCCCGGAGGTAAACTGGCTCGCCATTGGCCGATTCCTCTTTGGTCACTGTGACCTGTCAGATAGGGAAGAGCAGACAATAAGGGGTTAGTGTGAACAAATGATTAAAATGTGTGTGTGTGTGTAAATGTGAGTGTGTGTGTGTGAGAGAGAGAGTGAGCGTATGTGTGAGGGTGAGCGTGTGTGTTAGCGTGTGTGTGTGTCTGACCTTGCCCTTGCTGATGATAAAGAAGGTGTCTCCTCTGGCTCCTTGTCTAATGATGTACTCTCCGTCTCCATAGTGAGTCTGAAAAGAACCAGAGAAGACAGCTTACACACACTCCGTCACACACGCATGCTCATTGTGTGTGTGCACTGTGTATACGGCATGTGTGTTGACGTGGACAGGAGATGGAGAGACAGTAGTTAATCGTGTGACCCCCCCCCCCCCCCCCCCCGGAGAGGAGAGATATCACCTGACTGTCCCCAAGATGAAGGTCACCTAACCCCCCCCTCTCCCCTCTCAACACCCTCCAGGTACAGACATGGAGCTACACTGTCATGCCATCATCATAGCAGGGCTATCTCCTCTGCAACATGCATCCAGGAGCGGACCAGCGCCGTCTGCGAGACCGCTGCCAGGATGGAGGAGCCATGTCCGGGCTCGATACTCGGAGGGATTAAATCCTGCGGTAATCAAGGTCATCAGGTGGGCTGAGCCGCTGAGCAGCCTGGCGGTCATCGATCCTCCATCAACTCTTCTGCTCTCCTTCCTCTCTTTCTCCTCGATCCCTCTTTCCTTCCTCTCTTTCTCCTCGATCCCTCTCTCCTTCCTCTCTTTCTCCTCGATCCCTCTCTCCTTCCTCTCTTTCTCCTCGATCCCTCTCTCCTTCCTCTCTTTCTCCTCGATCCCTCTCTCCTTCCTCTCTTTCTCCTCGATCCCTCTCTCCTTCCTCTCTTTCTCCTCGATCCCTCTCTCCTTCCTCTCTTTCTCCTCGATCCCTCTCTCCTTCCTCCCCTCAGCCGCCCCCTCTCTACTTCCCCTCCTCCCCTCCTCCGTCCCTCTCTCCGAGCTTCCTCCCTCGACCGTCATGCTCCTTTCACTCCTTCTGCCTCTCCTCTTTTCAGGAGAGCACATCTGCTGGAGACACTGCCAGATAAATGTGTGTGTGTGTGTGTGTGTGGGGGGGGGGTTCTCCTAATGCAGAGATACCCAGACATCACACACACAGGCACGCACACACTCACACACAATTCATTCTCTCTGTCTCTTTTCCTTTCCCGGGCTCTTTGTCTCTATTTATTTTAATATCTTCTTATTTCCCCCTCTCCCATTCCCCCTCTCTTTCCATCTTGTACACACACACACATACGCATTGCCACGCCACCCCCCGCCCCTCTCACACACACAAATATAGCCATAACACAAACAAAAGCACCCACACAAAGGTCCTTGCCTCTCTGTCTTGCTTTCTCCAGCTCTCTCTCTCTCACACACACACACACACACACATACACACCCACACACACATTGACACCACACATACACTAACCCATACACACAAACTCAACACACACACACACACATGGAAGGCTCTTGTGTGGAAAACGCTGACCTCCTGACAGGCAGTGTTCCACACAGCGCTGAGCAGTGTGGGAACTCTTTTCCTGACTCCTTCCAGATGAGCTCTACAATTGCCCCTCCACACCGCCCCCTGTAGGACACGTGCTACACTGCCCCCCCCCACCACAAACACACACTACATCACCCACACATACTACATCACCCACACATACTACATTACCCACACACACTACATCACCCACACACACTACATCACCCACACACACTACATCACCCACACATACTACATCACCCACACATACTACATCACCCACACAAATGCACTACATCAACCCTCACCCCCTTACACATACACACTACATCACCCTCAAACACACACACGCACACACTTCAAACACACACACATTTACATGCACTACATCACCCTCTTTATCTTCTCTCTCTCTCTCTCTCTCTCTCTCTCTCTCTCTCTCTCTCTCTCTCTCTCTCTCTCTCTCTCTCTGTCCCGTGTGTCAAATAAAAGACAGACACATAAACACAAGCATCTGTAATCAATCCTCTGCTGGGCCAGCACCCTGAGGAAACTCTCTGTCCTGGTCACTTGGCTGTCCGCCTGCAGACACATTCAGGACTGCCAGCGGTCTCACTCCTCCATATTTACTAGAGGGAAAGAGGCGAGGGAGGAGACAGAGGAGAAGGAGAAGGAGGAGAGAGGCGGAGGGAGGAGACAGAGGAGAAGGAGAAGGAGGAGAGAGGCGGAGGGAGGAGACAGAGGAGAAGGAGAAGGAGGAGAGAGGCAGAGGGAGGAGACAGAGGAGAAGGAGGGGAAGGAGGAGAAGGAGGAGAGAGGCGGAGGGAGGAGACAGAGGAGAAGGAGGGGAAGGAGGAGAAGGAGGAGAGAGGCGGAGGGAGGAGACAGAGGAGAAGGAGGGGAAGGAGGAGAAGGAGGAGAAGGAGGAGAGAGGCGGAGGGAGGAGACAGAGGAGAAGGAGGGGAAGGAGGAGAAGGAGGAGAGAGGTGGAGGCGAGAGAGGAGAGAAAGCAAGGATGGATGGAGATGGAGGGAGGAATGGGAGAACAAAGGGCGGGAAGAAAAGAGGCGACAGGCAGGAGGAGAGTAGAGGAGGTAGAGGGGCGAGAAAAAGGGAAGAGAGAGAGAGGGAGGGGAAAAGAGGAGAGAAAAACCAGAGAGAGAGAGAGAGAGAGAGAGAGAGAGAGAGAGAGAGAGAGAGAGAAAGAGAGATTCAAGTGTAGGGGGGAGAGGAGACAGAAGCGAGAGGGAGGAGAGAGAGAGAAGTTTAACAGCTCACTACTTTTTGTTTCCGTCTCGAGGATAAATGTTTGTTCCAGCTCTGTGGCCTGATTCTGGAGGGGCTCATACCGACAGGGGCTCCTTGGACCGAGAGAGAGAGAGGGGGATGACAGAGCAGATATCAATGTATATTAGCCTGGTCCTGGACAGCGTTAGATTCCAGCAAATTGAAAGAAACCACCTGTACTTGTGTGTGTGCGTGTAGGTGTGTGCTGTGTGTGTGTGTGCGTGTAGGTGTGTGCTGTGTGTGTGTGTGTGCGTGTAGGTGTGTGCTGTGTGTGTGTGTGCGTGTAGGTGTGTGCTGTGTGTGTGTGTGTGCGTGTAGGTGTGTGCTGTGTGTGTGTGTGTGTGTGTGTAGGTGTGTGCTGTATGTGTGTGTGTGTGTAGGTGTGTGCTGTATGTGTGTGTGTGTGTAGGTGTGTGTGTGTGTGTGTGTGTAGGTGTGTGCTGTATGTGTGTGTGTGTGTAGGTGTGTGCTGTATGTGTGTGTGTGTGTAGGTGTGTGCTGTATGTGTGTGTGTGTGTAGGTGTGTGCTGTATGTGTGTGTGCGTGTAGGTGTGTGCTGTGTGTGTGTGTGTGTGTGTGTAGGTGTGTGCTGTATGTGTGTGTGTGTGTAGGTGTGTGCTGTATGTGTGTGTGTGTGTAGGTGTGTGTGTGTGTGTGTGTGTGTAGGTGTGTGCTGTATGTGTGTGTGTGTGTAGGTGTGTGCTGTGTGTGTGTGTGTGTGTAGGTGTGTGCTGTGTGTGTGTGTGTGTGTAGGTGTGTGCTGTGTGTGTGTGTGTGTGTGTGTAGGTGTGTGCTGTATGTGTGTGTGTGTGTGTAGGTGTGTGCTGTGTGTGTGTGTGTGTGTGTGTAGGTGTGTGCTGTGTGTGTGCGTGTAGGTGTGTGCTGTGTGTGTGTGTGTGTGTAGGTGTGTGCTGTGTGTGTGTGTGTGTGTAGGTGTGTGCTGTGTGTGTGTGTGTTTTTGATCATGATTTACGGACACATCCAGACTGTAAGAAGCTCAGCTGTAGAACACAAACGCTTTGTTCTTCAAACTTCACCGACGTAAAACAGGGACACGTTGAATGTTCAGCCTTTGTGTTTCTTTCACATGCGGAGACAGCAAGCCTAACTCCCTGGTGGAGCACTCCCATTGAAAACAGGGAATGAGATTAGGGAATAGAGTTTGTGTTTTTCAATGTCGACAAAGTCATACCAGTACTGATCAAAAGTAGAGGCAGTTGGATAAAGGTTGTCCTTGAAGGCATAACAAACACTTGCCTTGACAGCATTAAATTAGGTCTTTACTCCTCCAGAAAGCAAAGCCAACAGCAGCATGCAATGATGCTGTCTGACTTGGTTAGCTGAAGAGATGAGAGTCTATACCACTGTCTGGGTTTAGTCCTAAAGACAGTTATCTGTATAGGCAGTGACAGGAAGTGTGTGTCTGTGCATGTGTGTTTGTGTGTGTGTGTGGTTGTGTGTGTGAATGTGTTTGTGATAGTATGGTGTATGTGTGCGAGTGTGTGTGTGTGTGTGTGCATGTGTCTGTGTGTATGTGCGTGTGTTTCACATTGGCACCAGAAGTTGGATGAGTCGGCTCATCCAATGTCAAACACCTGCTTTGATCATACAGCACCACTGACACTATAACCTAACAGATGTCAGCCCCCTCTGGTAAGCTATAGATACTACAGACGCACACACACACAATCCTACACACACACACAAACACACACACACACGTGTAATCCTACACACACAGGCACAGTGCACAGACAGACCCATATACTCACACAAATATCCAAACACACATACACACACACACACACAATGCTACACGCCCACACAAACACACACTCACACACACGTCCCCCCATGGCAGGGCATTCATCACCAGAGCCCAGTGGAGCCCCAGTCAGCCAGCGGAACATAGTCGGTTCTTCTCATTTAACTCAGAACAGAAGCAGAGAGAGGGGGAGGAGGGGCGGGGGGCATAGGCGGGCGGGCGGGCGGGCGGGGGGGGGGGGGGGAGAGAGAGCTAGAAGGTTGAGGGGTGGTACATGCTTCTGTGTATGCTTGTCATATATCTCTGTCTGTCTGCTTACCTACATCGTCTGCATGCCTGTCCTGACTGACTATTGATTTGACTTTAATCAGCATAAAAACATATTTCCTAACTGGTACAGGGCAGGGACATTCTCTGTGCTGTGGAGAATACCAATGACTGGACAGACACATGCACACATACAGACCCACACCCTTACCCTACTTTGCTGTGATCACTACACAGTCAGTTTGATTTGATAACAGTGAGACAACAGCAGAGGGACACTGAGCAGAAGAAGACCAGGAGAGAGAGAGAGAGAGAGAGAGAGAGCGCCACACTCAATTACTTCTCATACGGAGAGACAGATAAGGAAAGAGAGACCAAGAGAGAGACCAGGAGTGCTACTATCAGTTTGAGCAGATATTCCTGCTCAATACCCACCTCCTCCAGAACATCAGCCAGCTTACTGAGAATCTCCTCCGTCAGGCCCTGGAATGTTGGCACGCTGTGAGGAGAGAGAGAGACAGAGGGGGAGAGAGAGAGGGAGAGATAGAGAGAGAGAGAGAGAGAGAGAGAGAGAGAGAGATAGGGCAGGGAATGACAAGAGAGAGATGAGAGGGATGGGTCGAGAAAGTGAGAGAAACAAGTTGGTTTTAGATCCGGGGTGAGACCAGAGGCCCTCTGTGAAGTAAACTGAGTATATGGTTGTATCTGGCTTCAGTAAGCACTGAGCCCCACAGACCAAAGCTGTTTGGAACTTCTGGTTTTACTTTGACTTCCAAACACTCATGTCATCAATAATGTCTTCTCTTCTCCTCCCCTCATCTCACACTCACTCATACAGACACACGTACACACAGACAAGCATACAAACACACACACTTTGCGCCCTGTACCAGGAAAGGTTTAGAGTGGAGCTTTGAGCCATAAAGCAGCTGTCAATCATTCTTACCATTCCAAGAGCAGGGTTCGAGGTGATTTCATACACCTCACAAGACACACACACACATTCCAACACAGGGACGGGGTTTGGTGAGGTAAATAGTCAAGCTTTTATGCAACTAAATTGATGCTTTGCTGGGACAGATGTCAAGATTGCTAGTGTGCTGTGCAACTGTCAGTCTCCTGGGCTGCATGGAAGCTGATAAATGCTGCTGCAGGAAGGCCACTCATCATTCCAGAGTAGACTTGAGATACATGTGGAGATCCACGCCTATTGTAAGGATGTAAAGCAGCACTCATTCAAAGCACTTTGCAATGAAAGAGTCTGAGGTGATGGAGAGATGGAGGGATGGAGGGATGAGGGATGCTTGATTATTGTTCATTTGGAAGCTACGGAACCGTAGAAAGTGAAAGAGCGAAAGATGGGAGAGAGGGAGAGTAGGAGAAGGACAGAGAGGGACAGAGAGAGACAGAGAGAGAGAGACAGAGAGAGAGAGAGAGAGAGAGAGAGAGAGAGAGAGAGAGAGAGAGAGGGAGAGAGAGATAGGGAGAGAGAGAGAGAGAGAGAGAGAGGGGGGGGGGTACTTACCTTTTGAGGAAGTCCATGTGCTCTGCATGTTTGATCAGTCCCGTTCTCATCATGATGGTCTGGAAGCACTGTCTGTCTATGGCCCACAGGTTCACATTGGTCAGGGCTGGGGACGGAGGAGAGGAGATTGAGGGAAGAGGAGAGGAGGGAGAGAGGGGAGGGGGGAGAGGGGAGGCGGGGAAGAGGGGAGGGGGGAAGCACGGAGGAGAGGACAGTACAGGAGGGGAGAAGAGGAGACACAGGAGTTACGCATAGAATTGACTGGAAAAAACAATAATGATAATGTGGTCGATCTAGGTCACACAAAGTGAAAGAACGAGAACGAGAGGGGAGGGAAAAAGAGGAGGGGCGAGAGAGAGAGAAAGAGGAGAAAGAGAGAGAACGAGAGCGAGGCGAGGGAGAGACCTCTTAGGACGAGGCAGCACCCTGTTCACTCAGTTAGGAGCATGAGAAGAACTTTCTGTACTCTAGCTCAGCACTGGTTCCCAGTGGAACGTGTGGAGAACGTTCAGGTGGAACAGTCTCAGCTGTCTCTTCCAATCTCCTCCCAGATACCACACTGACACCCCTAACGTGTTTACCTCTGAATGGAGACTGCACACCTGTTCCTCACTCAGCACACACACACACACACACACACACACCAACGAACACACAAACACCAACACACAAACTTTCTCACACACACATACTCACACCGCAACACACACACACAGCAACACACACGCACACACACGTTTCAGGCAGCCTTTGTTTCATATTGTGTGTCAGTGTTGGGGCTGTGTGTGGGGAGATATGGATAAATAGCTTCTTCCCTGATGATTATCAAATGGCAGTAGGTATAAATAGACCTTCATGAGGTGTGGGACACACAAACACGTATACACACACCAGACTATCACACACCCACGGACACACAAAAATAGGCACACAAAACAATCAAACATACACACACACACACACATACACGCACAAAGCTTCCTCCTACACACGCACACAAAATGATCACACGCCCACACCCATGAACACACACGCAAAACACACACCCACAAACCTACACGTACACACACCGAACCAAAAGCACACACGCATATACAGACACACACGCAGAAAGACAAATGCCAGACAATTTAGTCAAAACAATTTAGCCTCTGCGAGGGTCTTATCGGCCATTTCAATTAAGGCTTTCACCCTGAGCTCCACTGGGGCAAAACAGCTACCTCAACGACAAGTGGCATAAGGATCCTGGCCAATCAGCATGCAGAGCACAGCTCTCGGCCTCTGCTCAGCTGAAGGGATCAAGGAAGAAGCGATTAGCTCATTGAAAACAAGGAGGGTGTTAACCAAATATAATAACCAGCATCCCTCGGCGAGGATCTGACCTTGAGCCTGAGTCTTGTTTCAACGTGAGGGATGGGGATGTGAGTGGGAGTCAAGGGTGGATTGGCATGGAGGTCGTCGAGGCTGTAGAGTGTTTCTGTCTTGGAGTGACAGGAAGCACTGTGATCGGACAGGGCTTGTGTGTGTGAGCTTGTACACACAAGGGTGCACAAGGACACACACATGCACAGCGACACACATCTACACAGCAACACACGCACGCATGCTAACACAGTGTCTGTCTGTCTGTTAGTTTGTCTGTCTGTACGCCTGCCTGCCTTTTTGTCTGATTGTGTGTCTGTGCACACAGCTGCGGTGTAAACTCATTACCAAACCTGTGACCTCAGTCTGATTGGAAAATAACACTTGTTTCAGTCTGTTTGAAACCAAACAAAGGATGATTGATTATCAAACTGTTTCTCACTCGTTCTCATTCTGTTTCCCTCAACCTTTTTTATTCTTGAAATAAAAAGAAATGAATGTGATGATGAGAGAGTCATGTGTGTTTATGTGTCAGACAGAGATGCAGGCAGGCAGGCAGGCAGGCAGACAGACAGACAGACAGACAGACAGACAGACAGACAGACAGACAGACAGACAGACAGACAGACAGACAGACAGACAGACAGACAGACAAACAAACAGACAGGCAGGCAGGCAGTGGAGGTCACTCCCCAAATCTCATCATAAAAGTCAACACACAATCCAAAACAGCACGTCCACCTGTAAACAGGTCGGTAACCACGGTAACGCAGCTGACCACCGACCCCTGTTCAGAGGCTGTCTGGAACCTCCTCCCCTCGTTGTGAATATTCATGAGGTAGCGTTCTAGGCTGTTGTCCTGGCCTAAACTTGGCTCTCCAACAACCTCCCTCTCCATAGAGCCCGCCCTGCAGTGTGCTGCTGGGAGTGGGCCCCTGCAGCCAGCCTGCGGGGGGTGCTGGACTCATGCTGCTGTTAGCACGTAGCCGGCTAACTAACTGTCTGAAGCCAGACGAGATTCTATTCAGTGGCTTTAGAAACCGCTTTCTATCAACCAGACACATTGTACACCGTGAGAGACAGAAAGAGAGAGGGAGAGGCGGAAACAGAGAAAGACATATTGTGAAGGACAGCATTAAGGAAGGAAGGTTCCACAAGCTGTTAATTCTATTCATCTGGCGACAGGAAGCTGTGATAAGGTGTTTCTCTGGAGTACACATTTCAGCTGTGTCAAACCAATTATTCCTAAGCATTTTCTCTCTCTCTCTCTCTCTCTCTCTCTCTCTCTCTCTCTCTCTCTCTCTCTCTCTCTCTCTCTCTCTCTCTGTCTCTCTCTCTCTGTCTCTCTCTCTCTCTCTCTCTGTCTCTCTCTCTCTCTCTCTCTCTCTCTCTCTCTCTCTCTCTCTCTCTCTCTCAATCTGTGTGTCCTTGTATCAGTTCAATTCAGAAAAGGCGTTATTAGCATGAAATACATTTGAAAATATTGCCAAAGCAACAATCCAATTATAATAACAATGGTGGCAATAAGGGGAGGAGTGAGAATGTCTAGCAAACAGAAAAGAGAGACTTCTACTATAAGGAGGTCAATATTGCATTGAGACAGAAGGACTAGCAGGCAAGGCTTCTTCAGCTTCCAGGTGGCCTGTCATCAGGTAGGGGAGAGACCACAGAGAGCCTTCCTTCAGGGTGTGTGTGTGTGTGTGTGTGTGTTGCCCCCTGTGTGGGTGAGTGTTTACCCCAGTGTGTGTGTGGGAGCTAGACACAAACCCCCAACATTAAATCTACAACAGCAACTCCCTAGAATATGAGGAATAAAGCTGCTTCCTGTTGAGAGAGAATCTCAAAGCAGCGAGGGAGATTGTAAGGCCAGGAATAGGCTCCGTGGTGGTCCTGGGGGGTGAATACATCAAGGCTGAGACAACAGTATTGTCACTATATGGAGGTTTGGATTTCATGAGGCCTGGTAAACAGAACGCATAGAGCTCATCACCTACCTATGGCGACCCACAAACGTGTTAAAAAAAGTGTTAAAAAAACAAGCTATCACGCAATTTGACAATGACAACTATTGATTTAGATGTAAATCTACTTAAAAGCCAACGTTGAGTTAATCTTGCCATCAATCATGAAATGTTCAGTTGAATAAAGCTGGTCGCCGTCAAGAAAATGCGAAAGCTCAAGGCTAAATGATTTTGACCAATCAAATCTCCACATAATTCAACAGATATGTCGGTCTGTCTCACTGGAATGTCATTGTTTGTCATAATCTATGGAATCCTGGAATGCCAGGGACATTGATGAATGGAATCTGTCAAGGACTCTGATGTATGAAATGCGTCAAGCTGAGAGAGCGATAGAAGGAGAGAGAGAGAGAGAGAGAGAGAGAGAGGGGGGGGGGGGGGGGCGGCGAGGATCATGGAGATACTGTACATCCACAGGCCAGAAGAACATCCACCTTGTCGAGAAACTCTCCCCAGACCGAGCAAGGGCAGGGTCGGACTACTAGCTTAAAAAGAACTACAAATCCCAGCTCACCTGAAGCAGCTCAGTTGTCTCTCCATGTCTCTCACAGGAATGTGTTATGACAGGTGTGAGAGTCAGAGGGATACGCTGTGTCAAAGCTGGTTTCCAGTCTGCTGAAAAGGTCACCGGGCAGGGAATGCACCCTATGCTAAAAGAAACAAACCCAAATTGAAGGAGTCGGTCACAGTAAGTAAGTTGCTGGTCTTTCCCTGAGGGGCTAGGACTGTGCTTCCTGCGCTAGAAAAGTCACCTGGGCCTCTACTGTAACTTTCCTGTTTTACGTAAAGCCTGCAAACGGGTTTAATCTTTGTTGGCCAACGATTAATGGTGGTTACTGAACAAACCACCTGGCAGAGACATCATACCTGCCTGGCTCCTAAGCGTGGCAGGAGGATAATGAGAGTGTGTGTGTGTGAGAGAGAGAGTGTGTACATGTGTGTGTGTGTGTGTGTGTGTGTGTGTGTGTGTGTGTGTGTGTGTGTGTGTGTGTGTGTGTGTGTGTGTGAATCAGTGCAGATCAAGTTCAAGTTCAAGTTCAAGTAATGTATTTGTCAGGTACACAGTACAACACAAGGTCAGACTGGGCACTGAAATTCTTAAAACAAGACAACGCAAGCACCTGGCATATACAGTAAGTACACAGAACATAATTTACATCTATGATGAGATTAAATAAGTGAAACTTCCTAGATATACAGATAGCAATAAATAATCGACTATACTAACCCTAATACTAAAACTTCCTAAATATACAGATAACAATGAATAATACAGTATACTAACCCTAAATGCACATAAAACCTACTACAACCCTATAACCTATTCTAACCTAAGTTGATTTGTATTTGTTATGATGTACTGTACTTTTAATCGTTAGTCTTGAAGTGGCCAGAAACAAGCGAGGAGGTGTTCCATAAAACCTGGAAACCTTCTTGCATCTACAGGAATTTGTCCTTTGTGTGCGTGTGTGCAGGTGCCATGTGCATTCAAGTGTGCAGGTGTGTTTGTGCGTGCCCAAAACCGTGTGTGTATGATTGTGAGTGTGTGTGTGTGTGCCTGTCACCTTTAATGGGTGCTATGTGCATTCATGTGGGTGAGTGTGTGTGTGTGTGTGTGTCTTCCTACAGACTTTCCCACACAGTATCTGAGCTCAAGCTGAGCCCTGACTGGCAACTCCAACACCAATTAGGGTCTGTCAGTCTTCCCCGACAGTCTCAGGCTGGGGAGGAGTTACACAGACCACCTGTGAGCCTCTGCAGAGCTGCAGCCCTGCAGCAGATCGGCACTTTTTCTAGGGGAGGGAATCGGCCCTCGTCGAATTGTGAAGACGGGAGACGCCGGAGCCATTTTCAGGTGAGCTGTGACACGCCCAAAACACAGTTCCTGATCCAGACGCCTCCTGAGAGGCGGTGGAGCCGGACCCTCATCCGACGCGACAGGCGGAAACGCAGTCGAACCAACGTCACCGTCCCTATCCGTGTTCATTAATGTTTGCATAAGGGGGGGGAAGGAGAGCAGAGCTGAGCGGAGCGGAGACAACTCGCTGGGCTTTAGCTGTCATAAGTAAAATCGGTTCTGTCTTTGAAGAAAGCAGCCTTTGAGGACAACTATCTGTGAGCGTACAGAAAGACAGTCGTTTTGGCGTTAGCTTTACTAGCTCAGTTTGGTCCACTGAGGGGAGCCCGGAGTCTAGAACCAGGATGTGCCCTTTCTAACAGAGTCTGGGTGGGTCTAGAACCACTATGTACCGGTTCAACAGAGTCACCAGGGTCATTTCTTCAACTGCAGACACAGAGATACAGACAGAGACAGAGACAGACACAAATAGAGACAGGCAGAGAAAAACATAGAGACAGGCAGACAGGCAGACAGGCAGACAGACCAATAGACAGAGAGATAGACAGAGACAGGGGGAGCACTAGACCACAGCTGTCAGAAAGATGCTTCTTATTCTAATTGCAGGGTTTTCTGTAGATCAAAGCTTTGGTTACCAGGTAACCCCAAACCTGCTCAAGGAAAAAAATACAGGCTGTTACAAATTCTCCAACTCTCCCTCCAATCTCCCACCCTCCTTTTTCCCTTCTCTGTTCCTCTCTCCCTCTCTCTCCTTTACTTCTCTCCTCTCTCCTCGATATCCTTTTCTCTAATTTGTTTCTCTTTCTTCCTCTCTCTTCCTCCATCTGTCCCTTGACTCTTCACCTATTATCTTTCGCTTTCTCTCTCCACCACTCCCACAGTATCAGTCCATGCAACGTTTCCTCCTTCACTCTATCCTGCACCTTCCTCTCCTCTCATCTCTCCTTCTCTCCTGTCATCGGTCGATACTTTCAAATTTCATCACACGGCTCCATTGACACGACCCCACAACAAAATATTTGCCTTCACTACATCTCACACCAAACCACTGTTACCTTCCCTTCCTCCCTTTCTCTCACGGTCACACTCTCTCATATGTACGCACATGCACACACTCTCTCACACGCACACTCCTCTATCCACCCCCTCTGCCTCATTCTGAACCATGTCACAGCTTTTCTTGTGTCGGTGAAGTCCGAGCTGTGAGGAAGCACAGTTATCCTGCCTGTGGCCTGGACACAAGCCAGAGGAGATAATCACCTAGTGGTTTCTCTGTGTGTGTGTGTGTGTGTGTGTGTGCGTCCTAAAGAGAGGGCTTGTTAGAGAGAAAAAAAATGAGTGTGTGGATATGTGCAAGTGTGTGTGCGCGTATAGGTGTGCATGTCAATAACTTAAAACCATTCATCAGCTAGCGAGAAGTCTGATATTACCTTCAAGGCTGAGAGGGTCTGCATGTTGTTATTATTCTGTGAAGAGGAATCCGTCAGTGTGAGTGTGTGTGTGTGTGTGTTTGTGCGTGCGTGTCTGTGCATTTGTGTGTGTGCATCTGTGTGTGTGTGCGTGTGGGTGCCACCACTTGTCACTGGGGTTTTCCGAAACCCTTTTACACCAAGCTAACAGCCCGTGGCAGTGTCACTATGGCAACTAATTGAAATGAAAATATTTATTTATTTATGTATCTTGCCTATGCTTATTGGTATGCCTTCCTCCATGCTAATAGCAATCATAACCTGTTCCAAGGACTCCCTTGTCTGGGGGGGAGTGACAGATGCCCATTAGAGTACCACAGTAATCCAACCTGTGTCACGCACCAAAAGCCTGTTCCACACAGAGTAATGAGAATAATGAGTAAAACGGAGGTGAAGTAGGGAGTCAGGTGGCTAGGGCTAGTAATCTGAAGGTTGCCAGTTCGAGTCCCGGCTGGTGCACATGTCTTTGTGTCCTTAGGCAAGGCACTTCACCCTACTTGCCTCGGGGAGAATGTCCCTGTACTTACCCTGTAAGTCGCTTTGTAAGTCGATAAGAGCGTCTGCTAAATGACTAAATGTAAATGTAAGTAGAGTGCAAGACTATCCCTTTATCCTCATCGAGACAGAGATTGTCAGTCAGGTAAACTTCAACAGGGAGTGGATGAACAGACGCACCTGGTTGGGTTTATATCCTGTCTGTTTGAGTCATCTACCAGCTGGGTACAAGATCACAACCTATCAGATCCTAGCTGGGGAGACTTACATCACAGACAAATCACCCGGGCCTGTAGAAGATTGTGGTTGTCACTAGCAACACAAGCAGGTACCCTGTGCTCTGTAAAGCGGTCAGAGGTCAAGCAGATGTGGACATACGCCACATGGACTCGACCCCCTGGCCTCTTCAGAGTGAGCTAGACCCAGGAAAGGGGCGAGGGTAGAGAGGGAACCATCTATTATTCATAACTCACCCAGACTCCATAGAACATAGTTACTCCACCAACCCCCCTGCTCGATTTATTGATTCATCTTTGAAGCCTGAGGACTATAGAACATGTGTGTGTGTGTGTGTGTGCGGGGGTGGGGGGTCAGTATCAGTAAACTAGCTGTTGGCTGAAGACGTCGAAAACCAGGGCCCTCAAAACTCCTTCAATCTACCCTCCTCTGTCCACCCTCCTCTCTATCTTCCTCTATCTCTATCCTCCTCATCTAACCACCCTCCTCTCTATCTTCCTCTATCTCTATCCTCCTCATCTAACCACCCTCCTCTCTACCTATTCATCCATCTATGCTCCTCTTTCCATCCTCCTCTCTCTACCCTCCTCTCTCTTTCATCTCTCCATCCATCTATTAGAATTCTACATGACTATTCCAAAACCTGGGGGAGTGGGCGGAACAGAGAAACGGTGAGGGGTTGATGTGATTGGACTCATTCATGCAAGCAGTGGTCGCCGAGGGGTCAAACGCTCTGATTGGTGGACTCTGAATTGAAGGGGGCGGTCTCTTAAACAGTCACCTATGTGACCTTGAAGACATGCGCTGAATTCCAATAATGTCATTGTTCTCTGAGGAGTTTTTAGAAGTCAGCGGGAAGATATTAGCACTCCTCATGTAACACACACAGACATAAATAGATTTCACAAATACACACACACACACATACACAGGGTTCCAAAAATGAAGAAAGCAACATAAATGATCATCTTTCTGCTTCCTCCATCAGATCCAGACATCTGACCAGCAATTAGTTTGGGATCAGTTTGATGCAGTGCCAATATGACACACCCACACATGTATATGACACACGCACACAAACACCAACACCAGCACACACAAACACCAACATACACACAAACACCAACACACACACAAACACCAACACACACAAACACACACAGTACTCTGTCTTCTCCTTAGATCAATGCTCTCTCTAAAATGTTTGGCTCATTTGTGACTAATGCTGTTTTCTCGACTGGAAAAAAAGGACAACCTTTATTGTTTCTTTGGACTCATTTCCATTCCAGGCCTAATGTCTCTGGCAAATGCTATGAATCTGTCTGGAAGCCAAAAGATTAACATTTATATAACTCAGTCACCTCTTTCCTGCTGCTCATAGTTGATACTTCAGAGGCAGGAGAGCTGGATTTGCTGGAGCCGTTAGACTGACACTAGACCACCAACACACACTTCACAAGTAACACACACACACACACGTACAAACACGAGCAAGGCATAGACACAAGCACGCAAAAAAGACACATACGCACATTCTAAGACACACACAGAGACACACAAACACACACCTGTCAAACAGTCTCTCTAGAGGAGGTGGAGGCTGTTTGAGGCTGTGATCCATCCCATAATAGTCCACCTGGCAGTTATCTCCTGTTCCTGTCTTGTTGATGCATCCCATCACCTACCTTTCTGAAGAGCAGCTACCAGATACATGCAGAGCAATATCTTAATGGAACCACGATCAAAAGAGGATAATAATTCATACAGTTGCCGTTGCGCTCCCACTACCAACAAAATGATTCATTAAGCTAAGTCATTCCTGTGTAGGTGAAATTGAAAAGCACCGTAGCTTGTATCTAGGTCACCATAGCACCCTAGATCGAGTCATAAATTACTAGATCCATAGATTAATCTCCCTGGACAGTCCCATTAGAGAAAGTAAGGTGTTGCCTACTAGGGAGGAGTGGGGCTGGTAGTGTGGGGTGGGGTTTAGTGTGTGATTGGTGCATTTTGGTCAAGTCTCTCTCATACTATTGGTTACTATTTAGACATCAGGAAGCTGCATCCACCTGTTCGGATAGGTTACCTGATAATGAGCTCATGACACACTACTGTGTTTGTGACTCGTGTAAAGGGCTCTCTCTCCGTACACTGTAATCTATGCGGGACCTACGAGGGCTGCAAAGGCAGCATCTGGCAGTCGAATCAAAAGCTCCACGTCATCTGGAAAGACATTTCCTCATTCATTTCAATCAAGGCTGCCTGAGGTTTCGGTTTGATTTGTTTGACTTCATTAGAGAGTAATATAATTGCCTCAGGGTGAAAAAACAACATGTTCTTAGAGAAAACATGCTACAGAGTGAACAAGCATGTTCTGTTTACTACAAGTAATACAGACTGTCTGTACAGCAGTCAGTCAGCCAGTCAGCCAGTCAGTCAGTCAGCCAGTAAGTGGGCATGTGGGTACAACCACTACCCAGGCAGCAGAAAATGTGTGTGCGTGTGTGTGCATGTATAATCCCAACCCACCATCCACCCACCCACACAAACATCCTGTGGGGTGTGGGTCCATGGTAGTGACAGTGCTGGGCCAAGCAGGGTGTGTGTGTGTGAGACACAGGCTGGGGTCCAGTGATAACCAGCCTTGTAAGGTATGCAGGACCAGGCTGTGCTGGTCATCAACTCACTTCAGGCAGATGGCTGGCGGTTTATGACTCGTTGCCATACAGCTGAGGCCCTGGGTCTGGGATGTTTAGAATGCAACCTCCAACTCTTCCTCTATGTTTAAAATGAACATCGCTGGCCTCCGCCTATTTGATGTTTTGCACCTTATATCCCTCCTCTGGCACATCTTTAAAGGCTGGGAGTAAAGAGGAGATGACAGGAGATGAGAGGAGAGGAGAGGAGAGGAGAGGAGAGGAGAAGAGAAGAGAAGAGAGGAGAGGAGAGGAGAGGAGAGGAGAGGAGAGGAGAGGAGAGGAGAAGAGAAGAGAAGAGAAGAGAGGAGAGGAGAGGAGAGGAGAGGAGAAGAGAAGAGAAGAGAAGAGAGGAGAGGAGAGGAGAGGAGAGGAGAGGAGAGAGGAGAAGAGAGGAGAAGAGAGGAGAGGAGAGGAGAGGAGAGGAGAAGAGAGGAGAGGAGAGGAGAGGAGAGGAGAGGAGAGGAGAGGAGAAGAGAAGAGAAGAGAAGAGAGGAGAGGAGAGGAGAGGAGAGGAGAGAGGAGAAGAGAGGAGAAGAGAGGAGAGGAGAGGAGAGGAGAGGAGAGGAGAAGAGAAGAGAGGAGAGGAGAGGAGAGGAGAGGAGAGGAGAGGAGAGGAGAGGAGATGACAGGAGATGAGAGGAGAGGAGAGGAGAGGAGATGACAGGAGATGAGAGGAGAGGAGAGGAGAGGAGAGGAGAGAGGAGAAGAGAGGAGAGGAGAGGAGAGAGGAGAAGAGAGGAGAGGAGAGGAGAAGAGGAGAGAAGAGAAGAGAAGAGAAGAGAGGAGAGGAGAGGAGAGGAGAGGAGAGGAGAGAGGAGAAGAGAGGAGAGGAGAGGAAAATAGACAGGAAAGGAGAGAAGGGCCGCTGGCAGGGGAGCAGCCCCATAAACTCTGAACGACATCTGGATGGTAGTAACCTTGGAGACAGGAAATGCCACCTGAGGAATTCACACAGAGGGAGGAGGGGGGGAAGTGAAGAGTGGGGAGTGGGAGCTTGAGATAATAGTAGGACAGAACCAATTAGTCTGGGTCGTGTCTTTGCTGACGCTTCATATTGAGGGGGCTCGTTCCAGAATGATCTGCCTGTCAGCTGACTCAAGGTCTTCCTACACTAGTAGGAACAAGGACAGGGAGGAGAGAAAGGGAAGGAAGGGGAATGAGGGAATTAGTTAAGAAGACATGGAAGGGGTGGCACAGGGGAGAGGTGAAGGGCAGGAGTGGAAAGGTCAAGGGTTAAACACATTTAGTGGGGTGTTTGTTGTAGAAAGATTATTGGCAATTTCTGAAAGTAGGCCTGTGTTTGGTATTCCAATAATTCAATTATTTCTCCAGCCACTCGTCCAAGTCCAAAGTCGAATTCACTCATTCATTCCTTAACCGCACAGTTCACTCCTTCATTCTGAAACCTCACAATTCCCTCCATTCAGAAACCTGATAATTCACTCCTCCACACTGTTCCTGCATCCTACAGTAATCTCCTGCAGAACCAACCATCCAGTAAGGAGCAAGTAAACCATGGCAACAACACGAAAACCCACCAAACAGTTTCCCACCCAGAAGCACCAAGTCACAGTGAAAATGACAATCTTTTGCTGATGTGTCATCTGACACCAACACACACACACACACACAGGCACAAACACACTTGCATACACAGATGCAGGTACACATTAGAAACAGTTTTAGAACCCATTCCAGCTGCTTGGTATCATCAGGAGAGATATCATTTGAGAGAAAGACAGAGAGATGGAAAGAGAGTGGCAAGAGAGAGAGAGAGAGAGAGAGAGAGAGAGAGAGAGAGAGAGAGAGAGAGAGAGAGAGAGAGAGAGAGAGAGAGAGAGAGAGAGAGAGAGAGAGAGAGAGAGAGAGAGAGAGAGAGAGAGAGAGACAGACAGACAGACCAAGACAGAGAGAGACAGAGAGCGCCACACTCAATTACTTCTCATACCCTTTTGTTAGACTCCCTATTACCCTATGTTACCTCTCCCCTTCTCCCTCAACACACACACACACACAGGTCTATGTGCTGGTCTGGGGTCAGTTGATGTTCCCAGTTGTAAATGAAGCTCTGACATCTGATCTGAGACCAGAAGCTGGAAGGAGAAGCCTCTCGCTGGGGCAGTCACAGGTGGGCAGTAATGGAGAGTTTTAATGAAACCGTATGATTGACTGGTCCCGGTCTTTGTGGATGGCAACACTGGCATATGGGGGCCCAATCCAACTGTTCCCCCGGGATCCTGCACAAACAGTCAGGGTGGCGTTTCTATGGCAACAGGCATCCGTTCGGCCTACGACACCTGAGTGGAGGGGCAGACAGGGGGACTTTACCGCGCCCTCCTAAACACAGCCCATAATACTCACTAATGAGTCTTCTAGGAGAAACAACAAGGGTTGTTAGAAAGAGAGAGAGAGAAAGAGAGTAGGAATCCTGAAGGATGGATGGAGAGGGAGGGGGAGAGAGAGAGAGACAGAGAGAGAGAGACAGAGAGAGAGAGAGAGAGAGAGAGAGAGAGAGAGAGAGAGAGAGAGGTAGAGAGAGAGAGAGAGAGAGAGAGAGAGAGAGCAGTTATGTCCAGCAGCTCCTCATCTGTTCATATATAGAGGTAAACCTCCTGAGTTCTGAACACACAGTCCTCATATTAAGATGTGATGAAACACCTCCGATGGATGATAGAGAGTGTGAGAGTGGGAGGGATAGAGAAGGAAGGATAGAGAGATAAGGGGGATACACAGTAAGGGCAAGAGAGAGAAGGACAGAAAGAGGAAAAGAGAGACAGTGGGATATTATGGCAGGGTGAGTGTGTGTGTGTGCGTGCTTTCAAACCCTCCATTCCTCTGTCCATGTCTCCCTCCTCAGCTTGTGAACATCACGTGTCCCTGCTGACAGCGTCATCTGAGCAGAAACCACGCAGGCTTATAATGTGCCTGAGCTTCGGTAAAAGCATCAGTATCTTCAAACACACACACATACCGGATGGACAGTGGCACGCATCTACACACACACACACACACTCATGAATTGAATGCTTTGTATAATTGTAAAACGTGTCTATCACTGCATTGCTGGAGTCCTGAGTACGCACTCAAACATGAAGAAACGTGTGCATGTGTTTCCAATGCGCGCTGGTACAGAGCATGTACGAGGGCATGTCCGCGCGTGCCCGGCGCACGCTGCCTCCTTTTAAAAGGGTGGGCGTGACAGAGTGGGAGGCGTGCGACCCAAGCTTCGAGCTCTTTCCCGGAAAAATCTATTTGATAGATGAAAAACAAATGGGGAGGAGGACGCACACGAAGGCTCCTAATCAGATTCCTGATCGAGAGCGCCCACTTGGGCGCTTTGGGCCGGGCCCAGACACACAGCTGGTCCTGCAGCAGCGCCAGAGCCATAAACATGCAACACCAGCTTCTCTCTGGGTCAGGGCACCTTATTTATGTCAGGGGGCATAACACAAAGGCCCTCTTTATGAGCAGAGACTCTATCAGAGGCGGTCCCTGGTGATGGACCAGCTGCAGCAGACAGGAGGGGGGGGGGGGGGGGCTGGGGGGCGTCATCTGGGGCGAGGGTGTTCTTCCAGGTGTGTGAGTGTGTGTGTGTGTGTGTTCTTCTCCCCTGTGTGTATGTCCTTGGTCTCCCTGTTCCTCTCCCCTCTGTGTGCGTGTGTCTGGTCTACCTATTCTTCTCCTGTGTGAGTGTGTGTGTGTGTGTGGTGGGGAGTGCGTGTGCGTTTGCATGTATGTGGTGTAGTGAGCCCAGGTGCGTTTGCCAGCCGTCCACATTATTAAAGCATCTTCAGCGTGACCCTGTTTGAAGGTGGAGTCAGTCCTGTGCTGAGAGGGCGGAGGCAGGAGAGGGTGGAGGGTGAAGAAGGACAGGGAGAGCACCCAGAAGCTGATGGAGGTGACAAAGGTGAACCATCTGACCGTGGGGAAATGTACACCACTGGTGCCTCACAGCCACAGAGACGCTGGGCAGCTCTGACTGGACTAGACGAGACACTCACCTCAGATCAGATTCACAGGGAAACTCCTGGTACATTAGTGGTGAAGGGGTAGTTGAATTGGACCAGACAAAACCCGATTAGACCAGACTAGACCATAACAAACCAGACTAAACTGGACCAAACGGATCCAGACCAGATAAGAATCACCCGGACTAAACCGGATTGAACCGGATTCAATGGGCAGCACTCACTCTTGACGGTGGCCGTGCGGGTGCAGTTGTAGAGGATGGCCAGCTCTCCGAACACCTTCCCTGGGCCCATGGTGCACAGCTTCATGCTCTCCTTCGTCACCTCCACCTTCCCATCTGCGGAGAGAAACCACAAAACACACTCTTTCAGACCCGGCAGAGGTGCGGCCAGGCGGTCGGAGAGGAAGAGGGCATGACAGCAGGGGTGTTCTGCGGCGCAGCGGGCGGCAGGGGGAGAGGAGGGGAGGAGGGGAGGGTGGCGGACGAGGGAGGGAGGGAAAGAGGAGAGGGAAAGGGGGAGAGGAAGGGAGGAGGGAGGGAGAGGGAATGAGGGATCACAACACAGCCTCTCAGAGAGAGATGGGAGGACGGGTTTACATGAGGGAAGAGGATTAGTCAAAACAGACATGAGTCTGGGGTTGATAATAAAGTGATGGGTTGAGGGAGGGGGAGGGAGGGAAGGGGGGAGGGATTGACAGAAGGAAAGGATGATATGAGAGGAGGAAAGCAAAATGGAAAGGCTTAATGACGAGAAGAGACATTGACAGTCACTTCTGAAAACACCACAGTGTTTGATGGTATCTGAGAAAGAAGGGAGAAGGAGGGAGAGGAGGGAGAAAGAGGAAGGAAAGGTGGAAAGTGAATATAAAAGTGAAAAGTGAACGCAGGATCATTTATTCATAGCCTCTCTCTACGCTTAAACAGCCAAAGACAAAGAAGAGAATTGCAGTTACGAAAGACAGCTGACCTGGTTGGCCGATACCTGGCGTGGAGCACTTACAGCCCTGGAGCGACTCCAAGTAAAGATCCGATGGAACAGTGTGTGACTGACCCAGAGAGAGAGAGAGAGAGAGAGAGAGAGAGAGAGAGAGAGAGAGAGAGGATTCAGATGGAGAGAGCTAAAGACAGAGATGTGGAGGTAAAGATAACGAAAAAGACAGATTAAAAGAGTCAAAGACAGAGAGAAAAGAAAGAGCGATTCAGAGGGAAAGAGACATAGCATGAAAAAGATAGAGCACGATAGAGAGAGAGTGCATTCCTCCAAGCCACAGCTCACGGCACTTCATTAAAGTCAGACTAAATCATGTATAAAACGTTTAAAAGGGTACAGAGGAGCTGAACGGGGGCCGGTGCGATATTGAGTCTGAGAGAGATCCAAATGAACCCGACCCCATTTCATCACATCATTCCTCTTGGCCCCAGTCGAAAACCCTGTATGAAAAAAAAGACAGCTCTTCTAGAAATCTATCAGGAAGGGTTCAGGGCTCTCACTTTACTCCCTGTCACACCTGAAAACAAGCTGCAGGATCAGTAGACGGCTCCCTTAACACCGCCGACCGCCACAAAGTAATAGTCTGCATGGAACGCGACAGCGAGAGTGAAAAGAGAGAGAGAGAGAGAGAGAGAGAGAGAGTGAGAGAGAGAGAGAGGGAGAGGGAGAGAGAGAGGGAGGGAGGCAGAGAATGGTGGCGAGAGAGGAGAAAAGCATTATCTCTTTATCTCCGCCCTCCTCTGTCCCTCCTTCCTCCCGACACGTTTATTACATCTCTGTCATGCGCCTGACAGCTTTATCTAACGGGAGCGACAGCAGGAATATGAACAGGGGATGAAGAAGGAGAGGGGGGGGGGGGGCGACGATGGGAACCCTGTTTATCTTCTCCACAATTGGACCGTCTTCCACAGCGGTGCATCTTGGTCGCGGCGTCTGCTTCCTGTCGTACAACGTGTGCATTTCCTGACAGGAAGTGGGGGACTGGGCATGACCAGGCATGTTTGTAATTGTCTAATATCCTGCTGGGCACTGATGGACACGATGGATAGGAGAAGAGAAAAACAGACAAGGGCAGATACAAAGAGGAGAGGACAGGATGGGCCATTCACTCTGGTTCAGTCAGTTTGAAAATAAACTCACAAGTGGAGAATCATTTGGAAAGAAGGAAAGTCTAGCGGGAACAGACAGTTGAAAGGTGTCATTTCCTGAACACCCTTAATGACTGGATGCTGATTGCGAGAGTCACAGTTGACCGTTCATACTTCCCACTGCCAAACGAAAGCGATTGTTGTTTTGCCCATTTCCAGTTTGGTCCACACATTCACATAACCAGCTGTTCTCCATAGCTGTCTGATTCAGCTGCAAAAGCAAGGGGCATGGATCGGTGTGAGTCAGGTTTCGAGTGTGTTTCTCTGTGCTGTCCTGGGGCTATTACAACCTCAGGGGGCCAGCCAGTCAGGCCCACTACAACAGCACCACACCCCCGGTAAGAGCACAGCCACACGCTAAAAGCATTTAGAGGTGCGTGACCCCCAAAACATTCCCACAGCAATGTCAGCTCTCTGGGTAGTTTCACACCCTACTAACACACAGTGCATCCTGACTGCTCCTCACGTGCCCCCCCCTCCTCCTCTTCGCCTTCTCTCTCTCTCTCTCTCTCTCTCTCTCTCTCTCTCTCTCTCTCTCTCTCTCTCTCTCTCTCTCTCTCTCTCTCGCTCTCTCTGTGTGAACTGACCAGGCTCGGGATCCCCACAGACACACCTTGGCTTCAGCTTGCTAGTGTTTTTGGTGGATTCTTCTGGAATGCGCTCAGGATCGATGCACTCACAACAACCTTTGTACCTAGGGATGAGGCTGGGGCTGGGGCTGGGGCTGGGGTTGAGGCTGGGCCTGGGACTGAGGTCTGGGTGGAGGCTGGGATTGAGGCTGGGGATAAGGCTGGAGCTGAGGTATGGGTTGAGGCTGAGGCTGAGGCTAAGACCGGGGCTGGGGCTGGGTCCTGGTTGAGGCTGGGGTTCTTTACTTCTCATTCTCACCAGCTAGGAACAGTACACTGTTAGCTAGGTCATCCTGCTGCCTTCCTCAATCATTTGAATACAGTTATGTTACATGGTCCCTCTATGGAAAACAGGTGCAGCGCCTAATCTTATCTTCCTGTGCTATATTCCGCTGTTCTCCTCCGATGTCCTACATCTACAGAGCTTCAACCAACCTACCGCCATTTCTCCGTTTTCAGGCCAAGAAAATCTGGCACAGATGTCAAAACTGGGATGTGTGGAACTGCAATGATGTCGGCAACCTGGTATAGCTGGGGCTGTGATCACATGACCAGGACTTCCTTCAACATGCAGGACTTCCTTCAACATGCTTCTCAACAGACCTATTGATGCAGTACTCTGATAATGCAGCAAATGTAGGTTTCATTGAGGGCTTATACTTATACCTACGAAAGAATGCAGTCTCATAAACGAATGGCGTGAAAATTAGCAGTCTTTAGGCTTGTATGCTTCTGGGGTTTGGCTCCTGCGTATCTGCCCTACCCTGCTAATGATGCTCTTATTTGCCACCTGTTCAAATGTCAGCCATTCCAAATGTCACGGTCCTCTCCTCTGCCTGTTCAGCCAAGTCTGTCAGATATGTTTACTGGATTACTGTATTAAAGAACAAACAACCAGTATCACCGAAAGAGAGAGAGAGAGAGACATGAGAGGCAGGGAGAAGAGAACAGAATGAGCGAGCGAAGGAGAAAAGAAAATGACAGGACAGAAGAGTGAAAGAGAAGAAGAGAGAGAGAAGATGAAGAGGAGAGCGAGACGGGTTAAGACGTTGAGACCGTGTGGAATCAAGATTTCTCACAATGGGATGTTTGCCCACACCAGAGACAACAATGAAATCAATTTCCCAGGCCCTTTCCCTCAATCACTTCCCTTCTATGGCTCTCTCGCCCTCCTCCTCTCCACCTCTCCAGCTCTCTCGCCCTCCTCCTCTCCTCTCTCTGCTCCTTTCCCGGGCACCTTTACATCCATGGATAAAACCCCCCCTGCTATTCCTGAAGCCAAAGGAGGAGGAGAGAAAGAGAGGAGGTGGAGAGGAGGAGAGGAAGACTGATTTTTGGTTGAGGCCTCCACAGACCTGTAACCCCATGCTGCCAGCTGCCTGTCAATCATGGAGCCTCCTTCTGTGAAGTTATTGAACACCCAAATGTCAGCGCTCCTGACAGCCTGTGGGGATCGAACACTGGTCTCACACACAGGGGTCAACGCTTTGCTCTAATGGTGAGGGATGAGCCGCACTCTCTTTTCCATTTGCCTAAACAAGCCGTGGGACAAACGTTTACACCATAAGAATGGAATGTTTACAGGAGGCAAATGACGGGTAGTTTGCCTTATGTAATCTACAGTTGGCATTTCGCACCATGAGACCATGTATCTCTTCTCTATAGCCTGTTTGCATACGCAGCACCATACACACACACACACACACATGCATGCACACACGTCCACACACACACACACACACACACACACACACACACACACACAGAAAATACACACGCACACACACACCAAAAGAGCAACAGCATGTGTGTGTATCATTACACCTTTAATACTGAGCCTAGAGAGGCTCATTAGGCCCCACAAACACATGCACTCCCTAATGGATGGAGATCTGAACTGGTTTGGTGTCTCTCCCTCTCTCACACACACTCCCACGCATGCTCTGCGGGCTCACAGGTTAGTGTGAAAATAATTAGTGAAGCTGAGGGAACATCTTACACGGCATCTTCAACAAACAGCCTACCTAAAATGAATAATGATCTTAAATGACTGTGATTATCTCACAAGCTGTCCATTGATGACTGATATTAACATTAGTATACAAACAGACGAACATGCTTGATGTGACAACAACATGCATTTGTTTCAAACCCTTGGGGCCAGGCATGGATGCTAACCAGTCAAGCCCAGATGTGCCTAAGAGTTGCATGACGCAAATCTAATGTAGCTTAGCAACAATGTTCCACATCTCCTCCTCTAATGCTCTCTCACTCTGTGGCTTCCTTTCTCGTCTTCCTACAGTATCTCTCTCTCTCTTTCTCTCCTGCTTTGCAGGATAAAGGAATGGTATGGTGTGGTGAGGTACTAATTGACAGTGGTCGATTCGGGAGAATCGGGCTCTCTCTATCAGAGCTAAAGTGGGCTAGTAAAGGGTCTGATAGCCCAAATCAGGACCCAGTTGGAGTGTGCAGGTATCCAATTATGCACAGTGTGTGTGTGTGTGCGTGTGTGGGTGTGTGTCTGAATTTGTGTATGAGTCAGGCCTCTGTGTAAGTGAAATCCACATGTGGTAAGGTTCAATCTAATTGACACTTAAGAGACCAGAGAGGGAGAGAGAGAGAGTGGTATGATTGTATATAAAAAGAGAGAGAGAGACACACACACACACACAGATATTTGTATTACAGTGGAAAAGTATTTCAGTAAAGGTGCATTTTATTTGGGTATGAAGTGAAAGTAACTAAGTTTGTTTGATTTGTATCACAGTTGAAAGTTACTAAAAGTATGTTTGATTTGTATCACAGTTGAAAGAAACACTTGAAAGTAACCACAGAGCATTTGTTTAGCCTCAAGGGAACTGACAGTTACGACCTAACTGTAAAAGAAGTGGGCTGACCCCTTGCAAAACAAGCCCTTCATCATAGAACAAGCACTCCCCAAGCACTCTAACACCAAGCACTAAATCTTTTCTGGTAGTTAAGCTAGAAATATTGCTTGGTTCCCTACTTGTTAGGGGTTTAGCTGTGACAGTGGTTGGGTGTCTGGGTTGTAACATGCTTCGACAAGATCTGGTGAGGCTTCACACACGCCGCACACTAGTTCGGCAGGCTACAGTGGTGGATCTGTGGCACTTTAGAAAAGATGACATCCTGTCCGTCACGCTTAGTCTCCAAAACACGGTCGTGCATCGGTGCATTCAAGATTTGGACGCTTACAAAATCACTCATCCAGTTGAGGTCTTTGTATGATAGCCTTTCCATGCATACAGCTCTGTGCACAACTACAGAGAGACTAAGAAAGGGAGAGATAGGGAGAGAGAGAAAGAGCGAGGGAGAAAGAGGGAGAGAGATAGATAGGGAGAGAGAGCTAGGAAAAGAGAGCAAATAATAAAGATAGGCAGACAGAATAAGGGAGAGAGAGAGAGAAAAAGGGAGATACAGATATATCTCTTTATTTTTGTCTCCCTATCTCTGTCTCTTCCTTCATCTCTCTCGTTTTCCCTCCCTCTCTGTAATTATCTCTAGCTCTCTACCTTCTCTCTCTCTCTCTCTCTCTCTCTCTCTCTCTCTCTCTCTCTCTCTCTCTCTCTCTCTCTCTCTCTCGTCCCTTTCTCTCTCCTATCTATCTCTCTCTCTCTCCTATCTATCTCTCTCCCACTTTCTCATAGACACACCTCCCTCTTCCGTTCTATCTTAATCCCCGTTTCTCTCTGGAGATATCATGAGGTGCTAGAAAACAAATTACGTTCTAATGCAAATGTTGAGTGGTACAACCTGTGTGTTGAAAACATCCATGAATACGCTAAGGTCTAAATGAACCCGTCCTTGGCATGCTAATGTTGAAGAGACGAAAAGGAGCGCATCCATCTATCGGGCCACGAAACAGCAATGCACGTCCCAATTCTTCTTTTCATTGAAATGATTTCCTTCCCCTCTCCTTTCTATTCTTCTCCTCTCTTCTATTCCTCCCGAACAGGGGGACTGACGGGGTCCATTTGCACATAAATGGTGAATTATTGCTCTCCGAGCATGGAAGTGTATGGAAATGATTAGAGGGACATTTGAATTTTCAATGCTGATTACTGACCATTTATTCTGTGTGGGAGGAGACCTGGAATTAAAAGGGTTGTGGTTGCTCTTCCAGTAGCGGTTAAGGAAGATACGATTAGCTTGTCTTTGGAAGAATCCCATATTGTTGGCATAAGTGTGTGTCTGTGCATTTGTGAGTGAGTGTGTAGGCTAAGGTGTATGGGAGGTAGCCAAGTACAAACGGAACATTTTTGAGTACCAGAGATTTGCTTTGTACCTTTACAGACTGAGTTCACAAGAGCCCTCAACTTTGATGCAAAGTAACTTTGGGGTTCGTTTAACAATCTGCACCAATCTAAATTCTAATATTGTTATTCTAGTAAGAATAAGTGATATTATGAATTCATCTCACAGCTCAGAACTCATCATTACCAACCCAGCCGTCTGAGTATCACATACTTCTCTCTGAGGACAGACAAAGTGTAGACTTCTGAGACCAGCTACAGCACACTGCTACCAACTGACAGAGACAGAGAGAGAGAGAGAGAGAGAGAGAGAGAGAGAGAGAGAGAGAGAGAGAGAGAGAGAGAGAGAGAGAGACAGAGAGACAGAGAGACAGAGAGACAGAGAGAGAGAGAGAGAGAGAGAGAGAGAGAGAGAGAGAGAGAGAGAGAGAGAGAGAGAGTGAGAGTGTGAAGCCATGGAGGCTTGTTGACACCTAATGAATCTGTCTATCGGGTTTCAGGCTTACGAACTTGAGGGACATGTGAGTCAACTCCTGGAATGAATATTTATACTAACACGCACACACGTGCGCACACACACACACCCATCATTTACTTTTCGGACAGGCCCAGAGTTTCCAGTCTGCATCAGAAAGAGCTTGCGTTGCTCTTCACAGATCACTTCCATTGGAGGTAGTCTCAGCTGTTAGCTCATCTGAACTACATCTCCCAGCCCCCACCTGGACAGGAAGGCGTGCATACTGGGGTGTTTGTCTACAGCATGTTCTCCCCAAGACATCACATGGGTCTAAGACCACCGCAAACATCTCAACAGGACAGAGGCCTCAGTGTCTCTCACATACAGCGCAGCTGTTATCACGTAAAGGCTTGTGTTGATGTTTACATGAACAGCTGTCAATATTTATATAGGAGGTATATAGGAGCCACAAGGCAGTTCCCAGATCCTAACTGATTTGTATATTCATGGGAATGTAAATAAAACGCCGGAGCCAAGCTTGAGCATCCGGTTGCTATGCGACCGGAGACAGCTTTGCATCTTGTTTTCTGATGGTTAAGGGGCTGCTACATTTTGGCTTTAAGTCAGCACAGCGCATATCCGCTACATCTGTGCCTTTCCAAAAACAGAATTAATGAGTTCCACAGTTTCATCCAATTTAAATATCACAAACACAAACACACACACACACACACACACACCGAAAGAAACCCTCCATCACACACACACACAGAAATACCCCCCCCCCACACACACACACACACACAAAGTAAGAAAGGCCCACACAAACACACATACAGGAAAACACACAAATACACACCAAAAAGTACCACGCGGCGCAGAAGTATCAAATATAGCAGTCCTCATCACAGTCAATCATGATCACTGCTCTGTTGAAGGATGAATGCCTTCCTCTTCCTGGGTGTGTCTGACAGTAAATCTGGAGGACAGACACACACACAGGGTAGAATGGAGTGTTGGTATTCCATCCGTAATAGTGAGAAATGTCAATTCCACAAGTGTGTGTGTGTGTGTGTGTGTGTAAGTGTGTGTGTAAGTCTGTGTGCGTGTGTAAGTGTGTGATGCCTAATGTTCATTGTCTGGCCCTGATCTCTCCATGCATGAGCATAGCAGCGTCAGGCTAAGTGATTACTAACAGGCTGAGAGTTCAGCCAGCCAACCAGCATCCACATCAGCGTCATTGTCAACACAGACCTCTTCACCAGCTCTCAATAAAATATCAGAAGAGGATGAAAATTGGGACTAACAAACACACACACACACACATGCAAACACACACACACACAAACACGCACATACGTGCAGTGTGTTTGTATGTAAATGAGGCTGTTTAGGCTAGTGACTGCCCATGTGGAGGGAACAGCAGGATGTCTCTCTCACATTTACACGGCACAAGGAAGGCTATTAGCCACTCCTATTATCCTCTTTATATTTCCGGCACACACACACTGCTCAGATAACAGCACACTTAGGAAAGTTAACTGAACGATGAGAACAGGCATTTGTGTTATCATTGACTCGAAAAAAAACATTTGACAATAATACAGACATGAACACAAACACACACAGACACACACACGCACACACATGCACATACTGCACACATCAAACACGCACATGTACACACACGCACACACACACACATGGCTCAGCTGGGTTCTAAAAAGCGTTAGCCCACAGGCTGGCAGTGGTGGGGTGGCGCTGATTGAAACCGCCGTGTTTATTTGAGCTTGACCCGTTTTGTGTTCCTTGACAGCCTCAATAGATACCCTGCTGTTCAAGCCATTATTACCTTACAATGAACAGAACCTCCCTCTGTTCTGACTGCTCCGTGGGCACTGATGATTGTGGTTATTACCTGTCAGGTGGGAATTCATTTTCAGTCGATTCACCACAGCCCAAATGCAAAATAAAAAAAATCTCTCTGTTTGTGCTCTGTTTTGTTACGTAAGTGGTCTGGCTAAAGTAGCTCGCTGGAAAGCGGGTCCACTCACCTGAAGCGCTAATGCTAACTACTTGTC